>NC_084553.2:1220000-1260000 GCF_033978685.3 Nerophis lumbriciformis
TCTTGCATCTTCATGAAAAGACAAGAAGAAACGTGTCGCTGACAAGCTTACCTGGGATGGGATTTAAGAGTCCGCCGACATGCAGATGGAAGTCAGGGTCTAGAGGAAGAAGAGGGAAATATAGTTTGACTCGTCAGGATTTTGTGTTTGTGTAATATACATTTAAATCAAATAAATCATGACCTATGTAAGTATATATATATATATATATATATATATATATATATATATATATATATATATATATATATATATATATATATATAAAAATATTTATTTATATTTATATATATATATATATATATATATATAAATATTTATTTATATTTATATATATATATATATATATATATATATATATTTATATTTATATATATTTATATATATATATATATATATATATATATATACACACACACACACTCATACTGTATGCATGTAATAATTGTATAAATATAATAATATTTAATAAGAATAAGATAACTTCAAGACAAACAAGTATGAATAAATGATTAAAATAAGGGGGAAAAAAGGCTTTAATTAGGAAGGTGTGTGAGAAATAAAGTCAGGTAAGTGAAGAGCAGATTAATTCATCTTTTGGTGCAAAGCAGAGTATCCTGCAACAAAGTAGAAGGAACAAAGTAAAAGGAACAAAGTAGACGTAAAGTAGAAGTAACCTGCAACAAAGTCGAAGTAACAAAGTAGAGGTAACAACATAGAAGTAAACTACAACAAAGTAGAAATAACCTGCAACAAAGTCAAAGTTACAAAGTCAAAGTTACAAAGTCGAAGTAACAAAGTAGATTAACCTGCAAACAAGTAGAAGTAAAGTAGAGTAATCTGCAACAAAGTAGAAGTAACAAAGTAGACGTAAAGTAGAAGTAACCTGCAACAAAGTCGAAGTAACAAAGTAGAAGTAACAACATAGAAGTAAACTACAACAAAGTAGAAGTATCCTTTAACAAAGTCGAAGTAACAAAGTCAAAGTAACAAAGTCGAAGTAACAAAGTAGATTAACCTGCAAACAAGAAGAAGTAAAGTACAGTAACCTGCAACAAAGTCGAAGTAACAAGGTAAAAGTAACAAAGTAGACATAAAGTAGAAGTAACCTGCAACAAAGTTGAAGTAACAAAGTAGAAGTAACAAAATGGAAGTAAACTACAACAAAGTAGAAGTAACCTTTAACAAAGTCGAAGTAACAAAGTAGAAGTTACAAAGTAGAAGTAACAACATAAAAGTAAACTATAACAAAGTAGAAGTAACCTTTAACAAAGTCAAAGTTAAAAAGTCGAAGTAACAAAGTAGAAGTAACAAAGTAGATTAACCTGCAAACAAGTAGAAGTAGAGTAACCTGCAACCAAGTAGAAGTAAAGTAGAGTAACCTGCAACAAAGTAGAAGTAACAAAGTGGACGTAAAGTAGAAGTAACCAGCAACAAAGTCGAAGTAACAAAGTAGAAGTAACAACATAGAAGTAAACTACAACAAAGTAGAAGTATCCTTTAACAAAGTCGAAGTAACAAAGTCGAAGTAAGTAACAAAGTAGAAGTAACAACATAGAAGGAAACTACAACAAAGTAGAAGTAACCTTTAACAAAGTCGAAGTAACAAAGTCAAAGTAACAAAGTCGAAGTAACAAAGTAGATTAACCTGCAAACAAGAAGAAGTAAAGTACAGTAACCTGCAACAAAGTCAAAGTAACAAGGTAAAAGTAACAAAGTAGACATAAAGTAGAAGTAACCTGCAACAAAGTCGAAGTAACAAAGTCGAAGTTACAAAGTCGAAGTAACAAAGTAGATTAACCTGCAAAAAAGTAGAAGTAGAGTAAGCTGCAACCAAGTAGAAGTAAAGTAGAGTAATCTGCAACAAAGTAGAAGTAACAAAGTGGACGTAAAGTAGAAGTAACCAGCAACAAAGTCGAAGTAACAAAGTAGAAGTAACAACATAGAAGTAAACTACAACAAAGTAGAAGTATCCTTTAACAAAGTCGAAGTAACAAAGTCGAAGTAAGTAACAAAGTAGAAGTAACAACATAGAAGTAAACTACAACAAAGTAGAAGTAACCTTTAACAAAGTCGAAGTAACAAAGTCAAAGTAACAAAGTCGAAGTAACAAAGTAGATTAACCTGCAAACAAGAAGTACAGTACAGTAACCTGCAACAAAGTCGAAGTAACAAGGTAAAAGTAACAAAGTAGACATAAAGTAGAAGTAACCTGCAACAAAGTCGAAGTAACAAAGTAGAAGTAATAAAATGGAAGTAAACTACAACAAAGTAGAAGTAACCTTTAACAAAGTCGAAGTAACAAAGTAGAAGTAACAAAGTCGACGTAACAATGTAGATTAATCTGCAAACAAGAAGAAGTAAAGTACAGCAACCTGCAACAAAGTAGAAGTAACAAAGTAGACGTAAAGTAGAAGTAACCTGCAACAAAGTCGAAGTAACAAGGTAAAAGTAACAAAGTAGACGTAAAGTAGAAGTAACCTGCAACAAAGTCGAAGTAACAAAGTAGAAGTAACAACATAGAAGTAAACTACAACAAAGTAGAAGTAACCTTTAACAAAGTCAAAGTAACAAAGTAGAAGTAACAAAGTCGACGTAACAATGTAGATTATTCTGCAAACAAGAAGAAGTAAAGTACAGTAACCTGCAACAAAGTAGAAGTAACAAAGTAGACGTAAAGTAGAAGTAACCTGCAACAAAGTCGAAGTAACAAGGTAAAAGTAACAGAGTAGACGTAAGGTAGAAGTAACCTGCAACAAAGTCGAAGTAACAAAGTAGAAGTAACAACATAGAAGTAAACTACAACAAAGTAGAAGTAACCTTTAACAAAGTCAAAGTAACAAAGTAAAAGTAACAAAGTCGACATAACAATGTAGATTAATCTGCAAACAAGTAGAAGTAAAGTAGAGTAATCTGCAACAAAGTAGAAGTAACAAAGTAGACGTAAAGTAGAAGTAACCTGCAACAAAGTCGAAGTAACAAAGTAGAAGTAACAACATAGAAGTAAACTTCAACAAAGTAGAAGTAACCTTTAACAAAGTCAAAGTAACAAAGTAGAAATAACAAAGTTGACGTAACAATGTAGATTAATCTGCAAACAAGAAGAAGTAAAGTACAGCAACCTGCAACAAAGTAGAAGTAACAAAGTAGACGTAAAGTAGAAGTAACCTGCAACAAAGTCGAAGTAACAAGGTAAAAGTAACAAAGTAGACGTAAAGTAGAAGTAACCTGCAACAAATTCGAAGTAACAAAGTAGAAGTAACAACATAGAAGTAAACTACAACAAAGTAGAAATAACCTTTAACAAAGTCGAAGTAACAAAGTAGAAGTAACAAAGTAGAAGTAACAAAGTAGATTAACCTGCAAACAAGTAGAAGTAGAGTAAACTGCAACCAAGTAGAAGTAAAGTAGAGTAACCTGCAATAAAGTAGAAGTAACAAAGTAGAAGTAACAAGGTAGAAGTAAAGTAGAACAAAGTAGAAGTAACCTCGAACAAAGTAGAAGTAATAAAGTAGAAATAACAAAGTATAAGTAACAAGGTAGAAGAAAACTAGAACAAAGTAGAAGTAAACTGCAACAAAGTAGAAGTAACAAAGTAGAAATAAACTATAACAAAGTAGAAATAAAGTCAAGTAATTTGCAACAAAGTAAGAGTAACAAAGTAGAAGTAACAAGATATAAGTAACCAAGAACAAAGTAGAACTAACAAGGTAGAAGTAACAAAGTAGAAGTAGCCTAGAACAAAGTAGTACTAACAAGGTGGAAGTAACAAGGTAGAAGTAAACTAGAACAAAGTAGAAGTAACAAAGTAAAAGTAACAAAGTAAAAGTAGAGTAAACTGTAACAAAGTAGAAGTAACAAAGTAGAAGTAAACTAAAACAAAGTAAAAGTAACCTGCAACAAAATAGAAGTAAAAAGTAACAAAGTAAAAGTAACCTAAAACAAAGTAGAACTAACAGGCAGAAGTAACAAGGTAGAAGTAATCTAAAACAAAATATAAGTAACCTGCAGAAAAGTGGAGGTAACAAAGTAGAAGTAACAAAGTAGAAGTAGAGTAACCTGCAGCAAGGTAAAAAAAAAATTTCAAGGTAAAAAATGATTTTCAAATTTTTTTAATTTTAAAAAAATGTTTTTTAATTTTTTTTTTTTTTTAATTTGTAAAATGTTTTAAACTTTTTTTTAATTTGTAAATTTTTTTAAAACAATTTAAAACAATTTTAAATGTTTTTAATTTTTTTAAACAATTTTAACAATTAACATGTTTTTTGGGTTAGGGTTAGGGTTAGGGTTAGGGTTAGGGTTAAGATTAGGGTTAGGGTTAGGGTTAGGGTTAGGGTTAAGATTAGGGTTAGGGTTAGGGTTAGGGTTAAGATTAGGGTTAGGGTTAGGGTTAGGGTTAAAAAAAAGTTAAAAAAAAGTTAAAAAAAAGTTTAAAAAAAGTTCAAAAAAAGTTCAAAAAAAGTTCAAAAAAAGTTGAAAAAAGTTTTAAAAAAAGTTAAAAAAGTTCAAAAAAAGTTCAAAAAAAGTTCAAAAAAAGTTCAAAAAAAGTTCAAAAAAAGTTCAAAAAAAGTTAAAAATATTAAAAAAATTTAAAACATTCAAAAAAAATTAACAAATTTGAAAAAAAATTTAAAAAAATTTAAAAAATTTAAAAAAAGTTACAATTTTTACAAAAGTTAAAAAAAATTTTAAAAAAAATTAAAAAAAATTAAAAAAAAATGAGTTTAAACATGATTTTCAAGGTAAAAAAAATTTTTCAAGGTAAAAAAAAATTTTCAAGGTAAAAGAAAATGTTCAAGGTAAAAAAAAATGTTCAAGGTAAAAAATTATTTTCAAGGTACAAAAAAATTTAAAAAATTTAAAAAAAGTTAAAATTTTTACAAAAATTAAAAAAAATTAAAAAAAAATTAAAAAAACTTAAAAAAAATTAAAAAAAATTAAAAAAAAAAAAAAAAAGGTTTTAAGTTAAAACATGATTTTCAAGGTAAAAAAAATTTTCAAGGTAAAAAAAAATTTTCAAGGTAAATTTTTTTTTCAAGATAAAAATTTTTTTTCAAGGTAAACAATGATTTTCAAGGTACAAAAAAATTTTCAAGGTAATTTTTTTTTTCAAGGTAAAATTTTTTTTTCAAGGAAAGTAGGAGTAACAAGTAACAAAGTGAAAGTAACAAAGTAGAAGTAACCAAGTAGAAGTAACCAAGTAGAAGTAAAAAAGTAGAAGTAAAAAAGTAGATGTAAGAAAGTAGAAGTAAGCAAGTAGAAGTAAGAAAGTAGAAGTAAGAAAGTAGAAGTAAGCAAGTAGAAGTAAGCAATTAGAAGTAAGCAAGTAGAAGTAAGAAAGTAGAAGTATCAAAGTAGAGGTAAGAAAGTAGAAGTAAGCAAGTAGAAGTAAGCAAGTAGAAGTAAGCAAGTAGAAATAAGAAAGTAGAAGTAAGAAAGTAGAAGTAACCTGCAACAAAGGTGTACTTGATCCTGAAGCCGAGTCCTTCCAGCTCCTCGTCGCTGGTGAACTTGATCCACATGAAGCGGCCGGTGGAGGTGATTAGGTCTGGGTTCTTGCCGCCACAGAAGCGCTCCATGAGCGGCGAGAAGCCGAAGGGGCCGTCGCGGATCTCGATGTGGTCGAAGCGACACTCGAAGGACGGCTCGATGTAATAATTCTTGTCGAACGCCAGCTGGATCCGTTGTCGCGGCAACGCTGCAGCAAAAACAACAACAAAACAACAACAATGTAAACAACAAGAAGAGTGCACGTATCTGTTTGACTGTTTGAAGGAAAGTGGAGTCCAATACAACTTAATCTGAATTGTTTGAAGGAAAGTGGAATTAAATCAAACTTAATCTGGATTGTTTGAAAGAAAGTGGAGTTAAGTAAAATGTAATCTGGATTGTTTGAATGAAAGTGGAGTCCAATAGAACTTAATCTGGATTGTTTTAAAGAAAGTGGAATTAAATCAAACTTAATCTGGATTGTTTGAAAGAAAGTGGAGTTAAGTAAAATGTAATCTGGATTGTTTGAATGAAAGTGGAGTCCAATAGAACTTAATCTGGATTGTTTGAAGGAAAGTGGAGTCAAATACAACTTAATCTGGATTGTTTGAAGGAAAGTGGAGTCAAATACAACTTAATCTGGATTGTTTGAAGGAAAGTGGAGTCCAATAGAACTTAATCTGGATTGTTTGAAGGAAAGTGGAGTCCAATAGAACTTAATCTGGATTGTTTGAAGGAAAGTGGAATTAAATCAAACTTAATCTGGATTGTTTGAAAGAAAGTGGAGTTAAGTAAAATGTAATCTGGATTGTTTGAATGAAAGTGGAGTCCAATAGAACTTAATCTGGATTGTTTTAAAGAAAGTGGAATTAAATCAAACTTAATCTGGATTGTTTGAAAGAAAGTGGAGTTAAGTAAAATGTAATCTGGATTGTTTGAATGAAAGTGGAGTCCAATAGAACTTAATCTGGATTGTTTGAAGGAAAGTGGAGTCAAATACAACTTAATCTGGATTGTTTGAAGGAAAGTGGAGTCAAATACAACTTAATCTGGATTGTTTGAAAGAAAGTGGAATTAAATAAAACTTAATCTGGAGTGTTTGAAGGAAAGTGGAGTCAAATAAAAGTGAATCTGGATTGTTTGAAGGAAAATGTGTCAAATAAAAATTAATCTGGATTGTTTGAAAGAAAGTGGAGTTAAGTAAAATTTAATCTGGATCGTTTGAATGAAAGTGGAGTCCAATAGAACTTAATCTGGATTGTTTGAAGGAAAGTGGAGTCAAATAAAACTTAATCTGGATTGTTTTAAAGAAAGTGGAATTAAATACAACGTAATCTGGATTGTTTGAAGGAAAGTGGAGTCAAATAAAACTTAATCCGGATTGTTTGAAGTAAAGTGCAGTCAAATAAAACGTAATCTGGATTGTTTGAAGGAAAGTGGAGTCAACTAGAAGTAAATCTGGATTGTTTGAAGAAAAAAATAGTCAAATAAAACTTAATCTGGATTGTTTGAAGGAAAGTAGAGTCAAATAAAACATAATCTGGATTGTTTGAAGGAAATTGGAGTTAAAAAAAAACTTAATCTGGATTGTTTGAAGGAAAGTAGAGTTAAATAAAACTTAATCTGGATTGTTTGAAGAAAAATGAGTCAAATAAAATTTAATCTGGATTTTTTTGAAAGAAAGTGGAATTAAATAAAACTTAATCTGGATTGTTTGAAGGAAAGTTGAGTAAAATAGATGTTAATCTGGATTGTTTGAAGTAAAGTGCAGTCAAATAAAACTTAATCTGAATTGTTTGAAGGAAAGTGAAGTCAAATAAAAGTGAATCTGGATTGTTTGAAGGAAAGTGAAGTCAAATAAAAATTAATCTGAATTGTTTGAAGGAAAGTGGAGTCAAATAAAACTTAATCCGGATTGTTTGAAGTAAAGTGCAGTCAAATAAAACGTAATCTGGATTGTTTGAAGAAAAATGAGTCAAATAAAATTTAATCTGGATTTTTTTGAAAGAAAGTGGAATTAAATAAAACTTAATCTGGATTGTTTGAAGGAAAATTCAGTAAAATAGATGTTAATCTGGATTGTTTGAAGTAAAGTGCAGTCAAATAAAACTTAATCTGAATTGTTTGAAGGAAAGTGAAGTCAAATAAAAGTGAATCTGGATTGTTTGAAGGAAAGTGAAGTCAAATAAAAATTAATCTGAATTGTTTGAAGGAAAGTGGAGTCAAATAAAACTTAATCCGGATTGTTTGAAGTAAAGTGCAGTCAAATAAAACGTAATCTGGATTGTTTGAAGGAAAGTGGAGTCAACTAGAAGTAAATCTGGATTGTTTTAAGAAAAATTAGTCAAATAAAACTTAATCTGGATTGTTTGAAGGAAAGTAGAGTCAAATAAAACATAATCTGGATTGTTTGAAGGAAATTGGAGTTAAATAAAACTTAATCTGGATTGTTTGAAGGAAAGTAGAGTTAAATACAATTTAATCTGGATTGTTTGAAGGAAAGTGGAGTCAAATAAAATTTAATCTGGATTGTTTGAAGAAAAATGAGTCAAATAAAATTGTATCTGGATTTTTTGAAAGAAAGTGGAATTAAATAAAACTTAATCTGGATTGTTTGAAGGAAAGTGGAGTCAAATACAAGTTAATCTGGATTGTTTGAAAGAAAGTGGAGTCAAATAAAACATAATCTGGATTGTTTGAAGGCAAGTGCAGTCAAATAGAAGTGAATCTGGATTGTTTGAAAAAAAATGAGTCAAATAAAACGTAATCTGGATTATTTGAAGAAAAATGTGTCAAATAAAACTTAATCTGGATTGTTTGAAAGAAAGTGGAGTTAAGTAAAATTTAATCTGGATTGTTTGAAAGAAAGTGAGTCAAATATAAATTAATCTGAATTGTTTGAAGGAAAGTGAGTCATATAAAAGTGAATCTGGATTATTTGAAGAAAAATGTGTCAAAAAAAACCTAATCTGGATTGTTTGAAGGAAAGTGGAGTGAAATAAACAATATGTTTTAAAAGTGTTTAGTTATTAATGTATTTAATCATTTATTTATTGGTTTGTAAGTGTGTTTCTTATGCTCTGGCAGAGCGGGTGTGTTCTGTTTTCCAGCAGGTTGAAAAAGTCCATCTGATGCTGTTTAATCATTTACTCTTTAGTAATAACATGTTTATTAACAATGTTTAACAATATTGGTACAGTAATTATTATTTCATGACAATAATAAACACATAAAAATGATCTTTATTACTTTATTTATAAAAATTATTCTAAGTATAATTAAGGGTTTACAAGCTGGACTGCCTGAGAGTTATGACGCAATAATATTAATAATATCTAACCATGAATGTGTGCGCATGTTTTAGCAGGCTGCCATACCACTCTCTGTCCACACGGGGAGTTATTGAGCCGCAATGTCGTCTCGTCAGCTCATCCATGAAAACATGAAGAAGCAGCAAAGTTCAAAGTTCATCTCGAGCTGCTGGCCAGCATCTTAATGCATGACGCAGCAAAAAGACCAGACCACAATATATATATATATATATTTTTATTTTTTTAATGTATTTTTTAATTTTAATTTGTATTTATTTTATTTTATTTTATTTATTTTTATTTATTTATTTATTTGTAAATTACTACTAAATACTAAAAATATTACAGATTTTAAATGTTTGTGAATATACCTTAAAATAATTCACTTGAAAATGTGAAGTCTGCAGGAGCTAAACTCTTTCACACCCAAAAATGTATGTTTAATAAACGTCATTCATGAATACAATAAATAGATTTATTTGAATATATATATATATATATATATATATATATATATATATATATATATATATATATATATATATACTAAATCTGAAACATAACAAACAAAAGTCATTATTTTTCCACCCAAAAATTGCAATGTCGGGAGAAAAAAGTCATTATTTTAAGTGCATAAAGTCATGCATTTATTATGAGGATGAGAAAATATTAAAATAAAATCTAAATTCAGCAGAAATAAATTGTAAAAATGCTAAATATATGCCAAAAAAAAAATTCTATTAAAATAATAAAACATTTTGGAATAGTTTAATAATAATTTTAATAGAAAAAGAAATAGAAAAAAAGAACAAGAAATAGAAATAGAATAATTTTACCAGAAAAACTACATTTTATGTATAAAACTTACAATTATGATCAATATTACAACTTCATTTTTTTTCTAAAATTTTCCCCCAACCCAAAATAATTTATTCATAATTTTATGTTTTTTTCCAACATTTACTGAAGTTGTCCAGAAGTCACTGAAACACTGAATGCAACACGACCTGACTTCCAGCCGCAGCAACACTACCGCAGAGCGTTGTTTCGCGCGGCCCGGCCTTCGCGGCGTCAGCTCACCTTCCAGGATGTAGACGCACTCCTTGTTGGGCGGGTACGTGTTGGGGTAGTTTGGCGAGGTGAACACGCCGCCGTTGATGTTGCGCACCCACGTGCCGCACTCGTTCTGGTTGGGACTCTGCGGGGAGACGCCATGCTCGCCCACGGACACTGTGGACGAGGAGGAGGTGGATGAGGAGGATGAGAATGAGAAGAAAAATAATGAAGAGAAAAATGATGAGGATAAGATTGAGGAGAATGAGGAGAATGATGAGGAGTATCAAGATGAGGAGAAGAATGACGAAGATGAGAGAGCTAAGGTGAAGGGGGACGAGAAGAAGAATGAGAATGAGAAGAAGAATGAGGAGGAGAGGAGGAGAAGAATGAGAGGAAAGATAAGGAAGGAAGAAGGTGGAAGAAAAGGAGGTGTATGAGGAGGGTGAGAATACAAATAGAAGAAAAGAAGGATGAGAAGGATGATCATGGGGATGATGAAGATGAGAATGAGAAAGATAAGGAGAAGGATGAGAAGGAGGGGAACAATGATAATGAAGATAAGAAGAATGATGAGGAAGATGTAAAGGAAGTTGAAAATGAGAGAGATGAGGAGAAGACGAATGAGGAGAAAAATGATAAGGACAAGATTGAGAAGGATGATGAGGATGAGGAAGATGACGAAGACGAGAGGGCTAAGGTGAAGGAGGATGAGAATGAGAAGGATGAGGGGACGAGAAGGACGGCGATAAGAAAGAACATGAAGACGACAAGAGAGATGATGGGGAAATGGGTGAGGATGAAGCATGAAGGTGTGAGGGATGAGGAGGATGAAGAAAAGGATGAGGATGAAGCATGAAGGTGTGAGGGAGGAGGAGGATGAAGAAAAGGATGAGGATGAAGCATGAAGGTGTGAAGGAGGACGAAGAAAAGGATGAGGATGAAGCATGAAGGTGTGAAGGAGGAGGAGGATGAAGAAAAGGATGAGGATGAAGCATGAAGGTGTGAAGGAGGAGGAGGATGAAGAAAAGGATGAGGATAAGAAGTAGGATGAAGATGAGGGGGATGAAGATGAGAAAGACGGGGTAAAGAAGGGGTGAGAAGGAGAAGAGGAAGACAAAGAAGAAAAAGAAGAAGACGAAAAAGACGAAAAAGAAGAGGAAGACAAAGAAAAGGAAGAAGAAGAAGAAGAAGAAGAAGAAAAGGAAGAAAAAGAAGAAGAAGAAGAAAAAGATGAAGAAAAAGATGAAGAAAAAGAGGAAGAAGAAGAAGAAGAAGAAAAAGAAGAAGAAGAAGATGAGGAAGAAGAAGAAGAAAAAGAGGAAAAAGAAGAAGAAAAGGAGGAAAAAGAAGAAGAAGAGGAAGAAAAAGAGGAAAAAGAAGAAGAAGAAGAGGAAGAAGAACAAGAAAATGAGGAAGAAGAAGAGGAAGAAAAAGAGGAATAAGATAAAGAAGAAGATGAAGAAGAAGAAGAAGAAGAAGAAGAAGAAGAAGAAGAAGAAGAAGAAGAAGATGAAGAAGAAGAAGAAGAAGAAGAAGAAAAAGAGGAAAAGAAGAAGAAGAAGAAGAGGAAGAAAAGGAAGAAAAAGAGGAAGAAGAAAAAAACGAAAAAGAAGAAGAAGAAGAAAAAGAAAAAAAGAAGAAAAAGAAGAGGAAGACAAAGAAGAAAAAGAAGAATACGAAAAAGACGAAAAAGAAGAGGAAGATGAAGAAGAGGAAGCAGAAGAAGAAGAAGAAGAAGAAGAAGAAGAAAAGGAAGAAAAAGAAGAAGAGGAAGAAAAAGAAGAAGAAGAAGAAAAAGATGAAGAAAAAGAGGAAGAAGAAGAGGAAGAAGAAGAAAAAGAGGAAAAAGAAGAAGACAAGGAGGAAAAAAAGAAGAAGAGGAAGAAAAAGAGGGAAAAGAAGAAGAAGAAGAAGAGGAAGAAGAAGAAGAAAATGAGGAAGAAGAAGAGGAAGAAAAAGAGGAATAAGATAAAGAAGAAGACGAAGAAGAAGAAGAGGAAGAAGAAGAAGAAGAAGAAGAAGAAGAAGAAGAAGAAGAAGAAGAAGAAGAAGAAGAAGAAGAAGAAGAAGAAGAAGAAGAAAAAGAGGAAAAAGAAAAAGAGGAAAAGAAGAAGAAGAAGAAGAGGAAGAAAAGGAAGAAAAAGAGGAAGAAGAAGAAGAAGAAAAAGAAAAAAAGAAGAAAAAGAAGAGGAAGACAAAGAAGAAAAAGAAGAATACGAAAAAGACGAAAAAGAAGAGGAAGATGAAGAAGAGGAAGCAGAAGAAGAAGAAGAAGAAGAAGAAGAAGAAGAAAAGGAAGAAAAAGAAGAAGAGGAAGAAAAAGAAGAAGAAGAAGAAAAAGATGAAGAAAAAGAGGAAGAAGAAGAAGAAGAAAAAGAGGAAAAAGAAGAAGAAAAGAGGAAAAAAAGAAGAAGAGGAAGAAAAAGAGGGAAAAGAAGAAGAAGAAGAAGAGGAAGAAGAAGAAGAAAATGAGGAAGAGGAAGAGGAAGAAAAAGAGGAATAAGATAAAGAAGAAGACGAAGAAGAAGAAGAAGAAGAAGAAGAAGAAGAAGAAGAAGAAGAAGAAGAAGAAGGGAAGATTGTTCACCTTTAGTTCTTTGTGCCAAAGCAAGGCTCTCTTCTATGAGAACTAGGAGGATCCACACTAAACAAACAAACAAACAAACAAACAAAAGTTGGTAAACAAACAACATTGTCTTATTTAGGTCACTACTTTATTTACAACACAACCAAACTTTCTTTATTTGTCAACATAATAGAAAGAGCAAATGTCATAATCAATAAACAAGGCAGCAGGTTGTCATGGCGACGCAACAACAAAGCCACCCTTGTGTCCTTAAATCAAAGAGCAACCTTTTTATTTACACTATTTAATAACACTAAATATTATCACATACATAATAATACATATCTACAATATCTCATTCATAATTACATATATTTATGTTACATCACAATATTATCACATACATAATAATACATATCTACAATAAATCATTAATAATACCTAACAATACCATTACATATATTTATGTTACATCACAATATTATCACATAAATAATAATAAATATCAACAATAACTAATTCATAATACCTAACAATATATTTACATATATTTATGTTACATCACAATATTATCACATAAATAATAATAAATATCAACCATAACTCATTCATAATACCTAACAATATATTTACATATAATTATGTTACATCATAATATTATCACATAAATAATAATAATAAATATCAGCAATAACTATATAATACCTAATACTATCATTACATATATTTATGTTACATCAAAATATTATCACATACATAATAATATCAATAATAACTCATTCATAATACCTAACAATATCATTACATATATTTATGTTACATCATACAATTTTTATATGCAAAATCATTCCAATAATAAACACATGACATGTTAGAAGCAGCAACCTACATAATATTATTACATAGAGAAACACAAATATTACTAAATTATATATATGAACAAATACATGAAATGATATAAACATAAATATGATAACATAGCATACACGAATTAAATGCAAAACTATTCATATTTAACAATAAATACTTCATAATGTAATTTACTTCAGGATACTAAAGAACTTGTTACTTTTTAAAATACTAATATTCTTATTTATCATTTTTTGTATCATCAATACTTTTCTTTGCTGATTGGCTGGTAGAGGTCACATGCTCACGTGTGGTGACATCATCACTACTGCCATGTAAACAATATACAGTGAATTTGGTGTCATCACTACTGACATGTAAACAATATACAGTGAATGTGATGATGTCATCACTACTGACATGTAAACAATATACAGTAAATGTGATGATGTCATCACTGCTGACATGTAAACAATATACAGTAAATGTGATGATGTCATCACTACTGACATGTGAACAAACATGAAGTGTTGTCCTACAAAAAACTCTTGTGTGCTAGCAATGCATGTAAGCGTTAGAAGCAAACTGAAACGACTGGGTCGCATCGTGATGCGGGTGTGGTTCTCCCAAGGATGCAGACGGCTTCGGACACAGCTTGCAGGTAGGAAAATGATTTATTTTAAATATAAATCATATGATGAATAAACAAAAGACATGCACGTAGCACAAAAGGCAAAACAAAAGGACTAGCGTGGGAGCTAGCAGGAAAAAATAGCATAGCATGAAATCTAAGTAGTCGTTAACAGTTGTATGGGAACAAACTAGGAAGCCAGGCCGAGTGAGGCCAGGGCAAAGACTAAATAGCCCTCTGATTAGTGCCCGGGCAACAGGTGCGCGTCCCGAACACTAACCAGAGGCAGGTGAAAGTAATCAGTTGACATGGCAACTGAACACAAACAAAATCAAGGTGCTGAAAACACGTGACTCAAACATAAACAAACTATGATCCGGGCAGCGGATCGTAACAGTACCCCCCCCTTAAAGGACAGATTCCAGATGTCCCTTGACACTAAATAAAACTAGAACCCAAAAAACAAGAAATAGTTCGAGAGTCAAGGGAGGGTGGAGGGAGGATTTGGTGGTGGGTCGCCAGGCCACGTGTCCCCGAATCCACCGGGGAAGAGTCAGGTGGCGGCGGCGAGTGGAACGCCGCTGCCGCAGGCGAGGCGGGCGACCACGGAAAGGCCACATTCGTGGCTGCCGAGAAGGTGGGCGTGAGTGGCGCCAGAAGTTCAGCAGCCGGAGAGTTCTACGACTACGTCTCGGGTGTCGCTGCTGTTTGCGCCACTGGCGTCCATAAACAAACCTCCGAGAGCGCCGCTTGCGCAGCCAGACCACTCGAGGTCGCTGAGACGAAGACGAGGAGAGAGCAGACGTCGCCGTGGAAACAGGAGGAGCAGACGTCGCCGTGGAAGCAGGAGGAGCCGACGTCGCCGTGGAGGCAGGAGGAGCCGACGTCGCCGTGGAGGCAGGAGGAGCCGACGTCGCCGTGGAGGCAGGAGGAGCCGACGTCGCCGTGGAGGCAGGAGGAGCCGACGTCGCCGTGGAGGCAGGAGGAGCCGTCGTCGCCGTGGAGGCAGGAGGAGCCGTCGTCGCCGTGGAGGCAGGAGGAGACGTCGTCGCCGTGGAGGCAGGAGGAGACGTCGTCGCCGTGGAGGCAGGAGGAGACGTCGCCGTGGAGGCAGGAGGAGACGTCGTCGCCGTGGAGGCAGGTGCAGGTTCTGGTACCAGCCGTGGAGCAGGTGCAGGTTCTGGTACCAGCCGTGGAGCAGGTGCAGGTTCTGGTACCAGCCGTGGAGCAGGTGCAGGTTCTGGTACCAGCCGTGGAGCAGGTGCAGGTTCTGGTACCAGCCGTGGAGCCGGCGCTGGTGTGGGTACCAGCCGTGGAGCCGGCGCTGGTGTGGGAACCAGCCGTGGAGCCGGCGCTGGTGTGGGAACCAGCCGTGGAGCCGGCGCTGGTGTGGGAACCAGCCGTGGAGCCGGCGCTGGTGTGGGAACCAGCCTTGGAGCCGGCGCTGGTGTGGGAACCAGCCTTGGAGCCGGCGCTGGTGTGGGAACCAGCCTTGGAGCCGGCGCTGGTGTGGGAACCAGCCTTGGAGCAGGCGCTGGTGTGGGAACCAGCCTTGGAGCCGGCGCTGGTGTGGGAACCAGCCGAGGAACTTGGCATGGTGGAGCTTGGCGTGGTGGAGGTACAGGAGACGAAGCTTGGTGTGTCAGCCGAGGTGCAGGAACAGGTGCTAGCCGAGGTGCAGCTGGAGGTGGCCTAGCTGGCAGTTGTGGCTTAGCAGGACGAAGGACTGGTGGCGGTGGCCGTGCAGGAGGTTGCGGTTTAGCACGCCGAAAGACTGGTGGCGGTGGCCTAGCTGGCGGTTGTGGCTTAGCAGGCCGAAGGACTGGTGGCGGTGGCCGTGCAGGAGGTTGCGGTTTAGCACGCCGAAAGACTGGTGGCGGTGGCCGTGCAGGGGGTTGCGGCTTAGCACGCTGAAAGACTGGTGACGGTGGCCGTGCAGGAGGTTGCGGTTTAGCACGCCGAAAAACTGGTGGCGGCGGCCGTGCAGGAGGTTGCGGCTTAGCTGAGCGCAATGGTGCCACCCCACTAGCACAGTTCCCAGTACTAGCCCCCCCCTCAAGACGCGGATACCAGACGCGCTCTTTGCGGTTTGGAACCGTCTTCAAGGGTGGGTGGGGGGAGGTATGGAGGGGGGTATACTCCTCTTTAAATTGTCCAAATTGACTATTATCACTCCTCACTTGAGATTGGGTGGGGCAATAGTCACTGGGGGCGGAACCAAATTCACTGGAGGTGGAGTCTGAAAATCAGAATGTGACTGACTAGACTTACACTTAATAAAAATGTCCTGATAATGTTTTATCTTGGAATAAAAGTCATTTGGAGGTGGCTGACTGAATGAAGCAGAAGATGGAAAAAAAAATTCTTGCTCAATGACGTCATCGGGAGTGGGCGGAGTTACCTCTTTGGGGGGCGCCAATGAAATGACGTCATTGTTGATGCTGTCCATGTGACTGACAGCCCAATCGGAGAAATGTTTGGCAAAGTGGTCAATTGGGTTGCCAAACATCTGAGGAGGGGAAGTTTGAGCTGCATGTAGCTTGCTTCGGTCCGGGGGAGGAGTTTGCAGGAGCGGCGCGTCTTGACAGCGAGAGGAAGACCTTCTGGCCGGCTTCCGTCTTCGCTGACGCGTCCCGTACTGCGGGGGTGTGGCGATGTCCTCGGGCCAAACGGAGTGGATTGGGACCAGCTTTCCGTTGGGACCCCATATCAGGTCCTGGCGCTCCGAGGGGGAATAGCGAAGAGTTTCCGCTTCCATTGCTCGCAACACCTCCCACGTACCTTCGTCAAACTCCTCAATGGTGGCCGCGGGAGAATTGTTATTTGCTGGCTTCCTACTGAAACGACTGGGTCGCATCGTGATGCGGGTGTGGTTCTCCCAAGGATGCAGACGGCTTCGGACACAGCTTGCAGGTAGGAAAATGATTTATTTTAAATATAAATCATATGATGAATAAACAAAAGACATGCACGTAGCACAAAAGGCAAAACAAAAGGACTAGCGTGGGAGCTAGCAGGAAAAAATAGCATAGCATGAAATCTAAGTAGTCGTTAACAGTTGTATGGGAACAAACTAGGAAGCCAGGCCAAGTGAGGCCAGGGCAAAGACTAAATAGCCCTCTGATTAGTGCCCGGGCAACAGGTGCGCGTCCCGAACACTAACCAGAGGCAGGTGAAAGTAATCAGTTGACATGGCAACTGAACACAAACAAAATCAAGGTGCAGAAAACATGTGACTCAAACATAAACAAACTATGATCCGGG
The DNA here is from genome assembly GCF_033978685.3 of Nerophis lumbriciformis. Lineage (NCBI taxonomy): Eukaryota > Metazoa > Chordata > Actinopteri > Syngnathiformes > Syngnathidae > Nerophis > Nerophis lumbriciformis. The sequence continues at coordinate 1,237,168 of NC_084553.2, forward strand.
CAGCGGATCGTAACACAAACAATGCTAACAATAGCTTGTGATGTAGAAAACAATGCAAAAATAGCTGGTAGTGATGTAGAAAACAATGCAAAAATAGCTGGTAGTGATGTAGAAAACAATGCAAAAATAGCTGGTAGTGATGTAGAAAACAATGCAAAAATAGCTGGTAGTGATGTAGAAAACAAAGCAAAAATAGCTGGTAGTGATGTAGAAAACAATGCAAAAATAGCAAGTAGTGATGTAGAAAACAATGCAAAAATAGCCAGTAGTGATGTAGAAAACAATGCAAAAATAGCCAGTAGTGATGTAGAAAACAATGCAAAAATAGCAAGTAGTGATGTAGAAAACAATGCAAAAATAGCTGGTAGTGATGTAGAAAACATTGCAAAAATAGCAGGTAGTGATGTAAAAAACAATGCAAAAATAGCAAGTAGTGATGTAGAAAACAATGCAAAAATAGCTGGTAGTGATGTAGAAAACAATGCAAAAATAGCAAGTAGTGATGTAGAAAACAATGCAAAAATAGCTAGTAGTGATGTAGAAAACAATGCAAAAATAGCAAGTAGTGATGTAGAAAACAATGCAAAAATAGCTGGTAGTGATGTAGAAAACAATGCAAAAATAGCAAGTAGTGATGTAGAAAACAATGCAAAAATAGCTGGTAGTGATGTAGAAAACAATGCAAAAATAGCAAGTAGTGATGTAGAAAACAATTCAAAAATAGCAAGTAGTGATGTAGAAAACAATTCAAAAATAGCAAGTAGTGATGTAGAAAACAATGCAAAAATAGCTGGTAGTGATGTTGTCCTACAAAAAACTCTTGTGTGCTAGCAATGAATGCAAGCGTTAGAAGCAAACAATGCTAACAATAGCTTGTGATGTAGAAAACAATGCAAAAATAGCTGGTAGTGATGTAGAAAACAATGCAAAAATAGCAAGTAGTGATGTAGAAAACAATGCAAAAATAGCAAGTAGTGATGTAGAAAACAATGCAAAAATAGCTGGTAGTGATGTAGAAAACAATGCAAAAATAGCAAGTAGTGATGTAAAAAACAATGCAAAAATAGCAAGTAGTGATGTAGAAAACAATGCAAAAATAGCCAGTAGTGATGTAGAAAACAATGCAAAAATAGCTGGTAGTGATGTAGAAAACAATGCAAAAATAGCCAGTAGTGATGTAGAAAACAATGCAAAAATAGCCAGTAGTGATGTAGAAAACAATGCAAAAATAGCCAGCAGTGATGTAGAAAACAATGCAAAAATAGCAAGTAGTGATGTAGAAAACAATGCAAAAATAGCTGGTAGTGATGTAGAAAATGCAAAAATAGCCAGTAGTGATGTAGAAAACAATGCAAACATAGCCAGTAGTGATGTAGAAAACAATGCAAAAATAGCAAGTAGTGATGTAGAAAACAATGCAAAAATAGCAAGTAGTGATGTAGAAAACAATGCAAAAACAGCAAGTAGTGATGTAAAAAACAATGCAAAAATAGGAAGTAGTGATGTAGAAAACAATGCAAAAATAGCTGGTAGTGATGTAGAAAACAATGCAAAAATAGCAAGTAGTGATGTAGAAAACAATGCAAAAATAGCTGGTAGTGATGTAGAAAACATTGCAAAAATAGCAGGTAGTGATGTAAAAAACAATGCAAAAATAGCAAGTAGTGATGTAGAAAACAATGCAAAAATAGCTGGTAGTGATGTAGAAAACAATGCAAAAATAGCTGGTAGTGATGTAGAAAACAATACAAAAATAGCTGGCAGTGTTTTAGAAAACAATGCAAAAATAGCAAGTAGTGATGTAGAAAACAATGCAAAAATAGCAAGTAGTGATGTAGAAAACAATGCAAAAATAGCTGGTAGTGATGTAGAAAACAATGCAAAAATAGCAAGTAGTGATGTAGAAAACAATTCAAAAATAGCAAGTAGTGATGTAGAAAACAATGCAAAAATAGCAAGTAGTGATGTAGAAAACAATGCAAAAATAGCCAGCAGTGATGTAGAAAACAATGCAAAAATAGCAAGTAGTGATGTAGAAAACGATGCAAAAATAGCAAGTAGTGATGTAGAAAACAATGCAAAAATAGCAAGTAGTGATGTAGAAAACAATGCAAAAATAGCAAGTAGTGATGTAGAAAACAATACAAAAATGGCTGGTAGTGATGTAGAAAACAATGCAAAAATAGCAAGTAGTGATGTAGAAAACAATGCAAAAATAGCAAGTAGTGATGTAGAAAACAATGCAAAAATAGCTGGTAGTGATGTAGAAAACAAAGCAAAAATAGCTGGTAGTGATGTAGAAAACAATGCAAAAATAGCCAGCAGTGATGTAGAAAACAATGCAAGAATAGCCAGTAGTGATGTAGAAAACAATGCAAAAATAGCCAGTAGTGATGTAGAAAACAATGCAAAAATAGCAAGTAGTGATGTAGAAAACAATGCAAAAATAGCTGGTAGTGATGTAGAAAACAATGCAAAAATAGCCAGTAGTGATGTAGAAAACAATGCAAAAATAGCTGGTAGTGATGTAGAAAACAATGCAAAAATAGCCAGTAGTGATGTAGAAAACAATGCAAAAATAGCAAGTAGTGATGTAGAAAACAATGCAAAAATAGCAAGTAGTGATGTAGAAAACAATACAAAAATAGCTGGTAGTGATGTAGAAAACAATGCAAAAATAGCAAGTAGTGATGTAGAAAACAATGCAAAAATAGCTTTTAGTGATGTAGAAAACAATGCAAAAATAGCTGGTAGTGATGTAGAAAACACAGCAGAAATAGCTGGTAGTGATGTAGAAAACAATGCAAAAATAGCAAGTAGTGATGTAGAAAACAATGCAAAAATAGCAAGTAGTGATGTAGAAAATAATGCAAAAAAAGCTGGTAGTGTTTTAGAAAACAATGCAAAAATAGCAAGTAGTGATGTAGAAAGCAATACAAAAATAGCTAGTAGTGATGTAGAAAACCATGCAAAAATAGCTGGTAGTGATGTAGAAAACAAAGCAAAAATAGCCAGTAGTGATGTAGAAAACACAGCAAAAATAGCTGGTAATGATCTAGAAAACAATGCAAAAATAGCTGGTAGTGATGTAGAAAACAATGCAAAAATAGCAAGTAGTGATGTAGAAAACAATGCAAAAATAGCAAGTAGTGATGTAGAAAACAATGCAAAAATAGCCAGTAGTGAGGTAGAAAACAATGCAAAAAAAGCTGGTAATGTTTTGGAAAACAATGCAAAAATAGCAAGTAGTGATGTAGAAAGTAATACAAAAATAGCTAGTAGTGATTTAAAAAACCATGCAAAAATAGCTGGTAGTGATGTAGAAAACAATGCAAAAATAGCAAGTAGTGATGTAGAAAACAATGCAAAAATAGCTGGTAGTGATGTAGAAAACAATGTAAAAATAGCTGGTAGTGATGTAGAAAACAATGCAAAAATAGCTAGTAGTGATGTATAAAACAAAGCAAAAATAACTGGTAGTGATGTAGAAAACAATGTAAAAATAGCAAGTAGTGATGTAGAAAACAATGCAAAAATAGCTGGTAGTGATGTAGAAAACAATGCAAAAATAGCTAGTAGTGATGTAGAAAACAATGCAAAAATAGCTGGTAGTGATGTAGAAAACAATGCAAAAATAGCTAGTAGTGATGTAGAAAACAATGCAAAAATAGCTGGTAGTGATGTAGAAAACAATGCAAAAATAGCAAGTAGTGATGTAGAAAACAATGCAAACATAGCCAGTAGTGATGTAGAAAACAATGCAAAAATAGCAAGTAGTGATGTAGAAAACAATGCAAAAATAGCAAGTAGTGATGTAGAAAACAATGCAAACAGCCAGTAGTGATGTAGAAAACAATGCAAAAATAGCAAGTAGTGATGTAGAAAACAATGCAAAAATAGCAAGTAGTGATGTAGAAAACAATGCAAAAATAGCTAGTAGTGTTTTAGAAAACAAAGCAAAAATAGCCGGTAGTGATGTAGAAAACAAAGCAAAAATAGCTGGTAGTGATGTAGAAAACAATGCAAAAATAGCAAGTAGGGATGTAAAAAAACAATGCAAAAATAGCAAGTAGTGATGTAGAAAACAATGCAAAAATAGCAAGTAGTGATGTAGAAAACAATGCAAAAATAGCAAGTAGTGATGTAGAAAACAATGCAAAAATAGCAAGTAGTGATGTAGAAAACAATGCAAAAATAGCAAGTAGTGATGTAGAAAACATTGCAAAAATAGCAAGTAGTGATGTAAAAAACAATGCAAAAATAGCAAGTAGTGATGTAGAAAACAATGCAAAAATAGCAAGTAGTGATGTAGAAAACAATGCAAAAATAGCAAGTAGTGATGTAGAAAACAATGCAAAAATAGCTAGTAGTGTTTTAGAAAACAAAGCAAAAATAGCTGATAGTGATGTAGAAAACAATGCAAAAATAGCAAGTAGTGATGTAGAAAACAATGCAAAAATAGCCGGTAGTGATGTAGAAAACAATACAAAAATAGCTGGTAGTGATGTAGAAAACAATGCAAAAATAGCCAGTAGCGATGTAGAAAACAATGCAAAAATAACAAGTAGTGATGTAGAAAACAATACAAAAATAGCTGGTAGTGATGTAGAAAACAATGCAAAAATAGCAAGTAGTGATGTAGAAAACAATACAAAAATAGCTGGTAGTTATGTAGAAAACAATGCAAAAATAGCAAGTAGTGATGTAGAAAACAATACAAAAATAGCTGGTAGTGATGTAGAAAACAATGTAAAAATAACAAGTAGTGATGTAGAAAACAATGCAAAAATAGCTAGTAGTGATGTAGAAAACAATGCAAAAATAGCTGGTAGTGATGTAGAAAACAATGCAAAAATAGCAAGTAGTGATGTAGAAAACAATACAAAAATAGCTGGTAGTGATGTAGAAAACAATGCAAAAATAGCAAGTAGTGATGTAGAAAACAATGCAAAAATAGCTGGTAGTGATGTAGAAAACAATGCAAAAATAGCAAGTAGTGATGTAGAAAACAATGCAAAAATAGCTGGTAGTGATGTAGAAAACAATGCAAAAATAGCAAGTAGTGATGTAGAAAACAATGCAAAAATAGCCGGTAGTGATGTAAAAAACAATACAAAAATAGCCAGTAGTTATGTAGAAAACAATGCAAAAATAGTCGGTAGTGATGTAGAAAACAAAGCAAAAATAGCCAGTAGTGATGTAGAAAACAATGCAAAAATAGCAAGTAGTGATGTAGAAAACAATGCAAAAATAGCTAGTAGTGATGTAGAAAACAATGCAAAAATAGCAAGTAGTGATGCAGAAAACAATGCAAAAATAGCTGGTAGTGATGTAGAAAACAATGCAAAAATAGCAAGTAGTGATGTAGAAAACAATGCAAAAATAGCCGGTAGTGATGTAAAAAAACAATACAAAAATAGCCAGTAGTGATGTAGAAAACAATGCAAAAATAGTCGGTAGTGATGTAGAAAACAAAGCAAAAATAGCAAGTAGTGATGTAGAAAACAATGCAAAAATAGCTGGTAGTGATGTAGAAAACATTGCAAAAATAGCAAGTAGTGATGTAAAAAACAATGCAAAAATAGCAAGTAGTGATGTAGAAAACAATGCAAAAATAGCCGGTAGTGATGTAGAAAACATTGCAAAAATAGCAAGTAGTGATGTAGAAAACAATGCAAAAATAGCAAGTAGTGATGTAGAAAACAATACAAAAATAGCTGGTAGTGATGTAGAAAACAATGCAAAAATAGCCTGTAGTGATGTAGAAAACAATGCAAAAATAGCCAGTAGTGATGTAGAAAACAATGCAAAAATAGCAAGTAGTGATGTAGAAAACATTGCAAACATAGCCAGTAGTGATGTAGAAAACAATGCAAAAATAGCAAGTAGTGATGTAGAAAACAATACAAAAATAGCCGGTAGTGATGTAGAAAACAATGCAAAAATAGCAAGTAGTGATGTAGAAAACAATGCAAAAATAGCAAGTAGTGATGTAGAAAACAATGCAAAAATAGCTAGTAGTGATGTAGAAAACAATGCAAACATAGCCGGTAGTGATGTAGAAAACAATGCAAAAATAGCAAGTAGTGATGTAGAAAACAATGCAAAAATAGCAAATAGTGATGTAGAAAACAATGCAAAAATAGCCAGTAGTGATGTAGAAAACAATGCAAAAATAGCCAGTAGTGATGTAGAAAACAATGCAAAAATAGCCAGTAGTGATGTAGAAAACAATGCAAAAATAGCCAGTAGTGATGTAGAAAACAATGCAAAAATAGCCAGCAGTGATGTAGAAAACAATGCAAAAATAGCCAGTAGTGATGTAGAAAACAATGCAAAAATAGCCAGTAGTGATGTAGAAAACAATGCAAAAATAGCCAGTAGTGATGTAGAAAACAATGCAAAAATAGCAAGTAGTGATGTAGAAAACAAAGCAAAAATAGCTGGTAGTGATGTAGAAAACAAAGCAAAAATAGCTGGTAGTGAGTTAGCAAACCATGCTAACATTAGCGAGTAGTGAATAGGAGTGTTTGAGTGGAACAAAGAAATGCTGAGTCAGCAAACACAGCTGCTTATTCTACCAAAGAAACTGTGATGTTGTGCCCCACACTTATTCTACTTATTGTACTACTGTACATACAAGTTGTGTGTATGCACTTATTGTACTAGTGTACATACAAGTTGTGTGTATGCACTTATTGTACTAGTGTACATACAAGTTGTGTGTATGCAGTACAACATGGTTGTGTGTTTGACTTGTCCTCACTTTGTGCACACAAAGCTGAAACAACACATCAGGTCTTACAGTCGTGCACCAAACTGAACCAGCAGTGACAACAACTACACTCCATTATTCACATCATCAAAAACTACACTCAACTATTGACATCATCAAAAACTACACTCCATTATTGACATCATCAATGTTCTACAACATTGGACGCTGCTTTAGAACGTTCTACAACATTTGACATTGTTCTACGTTCTACATTTGACACTGTTTTAGAATACTCTACATTTGACATTGTTTTAGACGTCTACACTGTCCTACATTTTACTGTGTTCTATGTTTTACAACATTTGACACTGTTTTAGAATACTCTACATTTGACATTGTTTTAGACGTCTACACTATCCTACATTTTACTGTTCTATGTTCTACAACATTTGACACTGTTTTAGAATACTCTACATTTGACATTGTTTTAGACGTCTACACTATCCTACATTTTACTGTTCTATGTTCTACAACATTTGACACTGTTTTAGAATACTCTACATTTGACATTGTTTTAGACGTCTACACTGTCCTACATTTTACTGTGTTCTATGTTTTACAACATTGGACGCTGTTTTAGAATACTCTACATTTGACATTGTTTTAGACGTCTACACTGTCCTACATTTTACTGTGTTCTATGTTTTACAACATTTGACACTGTTTTAGAATACTCTACATTTGACATTGTTTTAGACGTCTACACTGTCCTACATTTTACTGTGTACTATGTTTGACAACATTTGACACTGTTTTAGAATACTCTACATTTGACATTGTTTTAGACGTCTACACTGTCCTACATTTTACTGTGTCCTACGTTCAACATTTGACACTGTTTTAGAATACTCTACATTTGACATTGTTTTAGACGTCTACACTGTCCTACATTTTACTGTGTACTATGTTTGACAACATTTGACACTGTTTTAGAATACTCTACATTTGACATTGTTTTAGACGTCTACACTGTCCTACATTTTACTGTGTCCTACGTTCAACATTTGACACTGTTTTAGAATACTCTACATTTGACATTGTTTTAGACGTCTACACTGTCCTACATTTTACTGTGTTCTATGTTTGACAACATTTGACACTGTTTTAGAATACTCTACATTTGACATTGTTTTAGACGTCTACACTGTCCTACATTTTACTGTGTTCTATGTTTGACAACATTTGACACTGTTTTAGAATACTCTACATTTGACATTGTTTTAGACGTCTACACTGTCCTACATTTTACTGTGTTCTATGTTTTACAACATTTTACACTGTTCTACAAAATTGTACACTGTTCTGCATTTGACATTGTGCTATGTTTTATATTTGACATTGTTTTAGAATATTCTACAATGTGGTCTATGTTTGACAATTGTCTACATTTTACAACATGTTACACTCTTCTACAACAATTCTCCATGGTGTTTGTTGTACATTGTTGTATGTTTTACAATGGGGCGGCATGGCGTAGTCGGTAGAGCAGCCGTGCCAGAAACGTGAGGGTTGCAGGTTCGCTTCCCGCCTCTTGACATCCAAATTGCTGCTGCTGTGTCCTTGGGCAGGACACTTCACCCTTGAATGAATGATGAAAGTAGCTTACCACCACCACCAGGTGTGAATGAATGATGGCTTCTCACTTCTCTGTGAGCGCTTTGAGTATCTAATAATAGAAAAGCGCGATATAAAATCTAATCCATTGTTATTATTATTATTATTAATGTACAACATTTTACAATGTTCTACATATTACAATGAACTAAGTTCTACAACATTTGACACTGTTTTAGAATGTGCTACAACATTTTACACTGTCCTACAACGTTTAACACTGTGCTATGTTTTACATTGTCCTACGTTTTACAACATTTTACACCGTCCTATAACGTTTTACAATGTTCTATATTTTACATTGTTCTACAACATTGTACACTATCCTACAACATTTTACATCGTGCTATGTTTTACAATGTCCTACATTTTACAACATTTTACACTGTCCTATAACATTTTACAATGTTCTATATTTTACATCGTTCTACAACACTGTTCTATAACATTTGATACTGTTCTTAAATGTTCTTAATTGTTCAACAACGTTGTACACTGTTCTGCATTTTACATTTTACAACATTTCAAACAGTTCTATAACGTTTTACATGGTGCTACGTTTTACAACATTTGACACTGTTTTACATTTGACACTGTTCTACAACATTTTGATAACGTTATACGCCGTCTTATAACGTGCTACAACATTGCACTATATTTTGCAACAGTTTACACTGTTCTACAATGTTTTTCATTGTTCTATAACATTTTACACTATTGTAGGTTTCACACTGTTCTACGTTTTGCAACATTTTACATTGTTTTAGAACATACAACGTTCTACAATGTTTTACATTGTCCTACGTTTTACAAAATTGTACACTTTTTTTTAGCACACTCTACAGCATTTTACATTGTTGTAAGACTTTTTACAACATTTTACACTGTTCTACAACGTTTTACATTGTCCTACGTTTTGCACTGTTTGTTAATGTTTAACAGTGCTTCACGCTGTTCGACAACATTGTACACTCCTATACAACGTTCTACAACACTTTACAATGTTCTACGTTTGACATTGTACTCCAACATTTTTGACTGTTTTACAACATTGTGTACTCTTCTACAACGTTCTACAACACTGTTTGACAACATTGCAGAGCATAATGTTTTACATTGCTTATTGTGTTCTACAGCGTTTCGTAGTGTTCTACAACATTGTACACACTTATACAACGTTCTACAACATTTTACACTGTTCTACAACGTTTGGCATTGTTCTACGTTTTACACTGTTAATGCTTAACAGTGCTTCACGCTGTTCTACAACATTGTGCACTCTTATACAACGTTCTACAACATTTTACAACGTTCTACGTTTGGTATTGTACTCCAACATTTTTGACTGTCTTACAACATTGTGTACTTCTCTACAACATTCTACAACATTTCACAGTGTTTGACAACATTGCAGAGCATAATGTTGTAGCGTTTTGCAGTGTTCTACAACATTGTACACTCTTATACAACATTCTACAACATTTTACACTGTAACGTTTGTCATTGTTCTACGTTTTACACTGTTTGTTAATGTTTAACAGTGCTTCACACTGTTCGACAACATTGTACACTCTTATACAACGCTCTACAACATTTTACAACATTCTACAACGTTTGGCATTGTACTCCAGCATTTTTGACTGTTTTACAACATTGTGTACTCTTCTACAACGTTCTACAACACTGTTTGACAACATTGCAGAGCATAATGTTTTACATTGTTTGTTGTGTTCTACAGCGTTTCGCAGTGTTCTACAACATGGTACACACTTATACAACGTTCAACAACATTCTACAACATTTTACAATGTTCTACGTTTGGCATTGTTATCCAACATTTTTGACTGTTTTACAACATTGTGTACTCTTCTACAACATTCTACAACACTGTTTGACAACATTATGTTCATGTTGTACATTGTTTGTTGTGTTCTACAGCGTTTCGCAGTGTTCTACAACATTGTACACACTTATACAACGTTCTACAACATTCTACAACATTTACAATGTTCTACGTTTGGCATTGTACTCCAACATTTTTGACTGTTTTACAACATTGTGTACTCTTCTACAACATTCTACAACACTGTTTGACAACATTATGTTCATGTTGTACATTGTTTGTTGTGTTCTACAGCGTTTTGCAGTGTTCTACAACATTGTACACACTTATACAACGTTCTACAACATTCTACAACATTTTACAATGTTCTACGTTTGGCATTGTACTCCAACATTTTTGACTGTTTTACAACATTGTGTACTCTTCTACAACGTTCTACAACACTGTTTGACAACATTATGTTCATGTTGTACATTGTTTGTTGTGTTCTACAGCGTTTTGCAGTGTTCTACAACATTGTACACTCTTATACAACGTTCTACAACATTTTGCACTGTTCTACAACGTTTTACATTGTCCTACGTTTTACACTGTTTGTTAATGTTTAACAGTGCTTCACGCTGTTCGACAACATTGTACACTCTTATACAACGTTCTACAACACTTTACAATGTTCTACGTTTGGCATTGTACTCCAGCATTTTTGACTGTTTTACAACATTGTGTACTCTTCTACAACGTTCTACAACACTGTTTGACAACATTGCAGAGCATAATGTTTTACATTGTTTGTTGTGTTCTACAGCGTTCCGCAGTGTCCTACAACATTGTACACTCTTATACAACATTCTATGTTTGACATTGTACTCCAACATTTTTGACTGTTTTACAACATTGTGTACTCTTCTACAACGTTCTACAACACTGTTTGACAACATTGCAGAGCATAATGTTGTACATTGTTTGTTGTGTTCTACAGCGTTTTGCAGTGTTCTACAACATTGTACACTCTTATACAACGTTCTACAACATTTTACACTGTTCTACAACGTTTGGCATTGTTCTACGTTTTACACTGTTAATGTTTAACAGTGCTTCACGCTGTTCGACAACATTGTACACTCTCATATAACGTTCTACAACATTTTACAACGGTCTACATTGTTTGGCATTGTACTCCAACATTTTTGACTGTTTTACAACATTGTGTACTCTTCTACAACATTCTACAACATTTCACAGTGTTTGACAACATTGCAGAGCATAATGTTGTACATTGTTTGTTGTGTTCTACAGCGTTTTGCAGTGTTCTACAACATTGTACACTCTTATACAACGTTCTACAACATTTTACACTGTAACGTTTGTCATTGTTCTACGTTTTACACTGTTTGTTAATGTTTAACAGTGCTTCACACTGTTCGGCAACATTGTACACTCTTATACAACGTTCTACAACATTTTACAACGTACTACGTTTGACATTGTACTCCAACATTTTTGACTGTTTTACAACATTGTGTACTCTTCTACAACGTTCTACAACACTGTTTGACAAAATTGCAGAGCATAATGTTTTACATTGTTTGTGGTGTTCTACAACGTTTCGCAGTGTTCTACAACATTGTACACTCTTATACAACATTCTACAACATTTTACACTGTTCTACAACGTTTGGCATTGTTCTACGTTTTACACTGTTAATGTTTAACAGTGCTTCACGCTGTTCGACAACATTGTACACTCTTATACAACGTTCTACAACATTTTACAACGGTCTATGTTTGGCATTGTACTCCAACATTTTTGACTGTTTTACAACATTGTGTACTCCCCTACAACATTCTACAACATTTCACAGTGTTTGACAACTTTGCAGAGCATAATGTTGTACATTGTTTGTTGTGTTCGACAACATTGTACACTCTTATACAACGTTCTACAACATTTTACAACATTTGGTATTGTACTCCAGCATCTACAACATTCTACAACACTGTTTGACAACATTGCAGAGCATAATGTTTTACATTGTTTGTTGTGTTCTACAGCGTTTCGCAGTGTTCTACAACATGGTACACTCTTATACAACGTTCTACAACATTTTACACTGTTCTACAACGTTTGGCATTGTTCTACCTTTTACCCTGTTAATGTTTAACAGTGCTTCACGCTGTTCGGCAACATTGTACACTCTTATACAACGTTCTACAACGTTTGGCATTGTACTCCAGCATTTTTGACCATTTCACAACATTGTGTACTCTTCTACAACGTTCTACAACACTCTGACACTGACAAAATTGCAGAGCATAATGTTTTACATTGTTTGTTGTGTTCTACAACATTGTACACTATTCCACAACACTGTTCGGCAACATTGCAGAGCATAATCTTTGACATTGTTGTGTTCTACAGCGTTTGGCGGTGTTCTACAACATTGTACACGCTTACACGCCGTTCTACGACTTTGTACACCGCCTCTACAACGCGACAGGACATCCGGTGAGGTTCTACAAGGCACTATGGAATGTTTGCAAGAGTTTGCGCTGTTCTACATTCCAAGCGCATGCAGCTGCTGACAATGTCTGCCTGTGATAAGCGCCACCAACCTGCATGAAGATCCCCACCAGTGTCTCATCATGTCAGCCAATACACAACAAGATTCATGTTGTACAATATGTTGCAGTGAGGATTACATTAATACATTTATTTATATATTTTTAATGATTGAAATGTAAAAAGTCACCTGTTTTATCTTAAAAATGCTATTTTGGGACAATGTTTTCCTATCAGATGAATCAAGAAGCAGACAATGAGTGAGGGGGAGTCATCCAGGTCTAACACCGGTGAAGCCCGGCGAAGCATGCCGCTGACGAGGCTCGGAGCCCGGCTGCGCTCTGTCCGATAATGGAACCACGTTTCGGTCCGCCGGCGCGCTGTCCGATAATGGAACCACGTTTTGGTCCGCCGGCGCGCTGTCCGATAATGGAACCATGCCCACCCATGCATTGAAGAGTGGCTCAAATTGGACGAATTAAAATTAACTCTTATAATTATTTTATTTTTATTTTACTTGAACGTCAATTTAAATGTTTAAACGACATAAATATGACGTATATCAATAAAACGTGCAACAATGAAAAAGACATGTAGGTCAGTATGACCAGGACAAAGACCCCCCATGGTTCCGTGCACGCGGGTCCGGAGTGCACTTAGAACCGCGACACGAGCCGAACGGACGCTCGTCCGTCCACGACACGCACGCAACATGAGTTCGTACGTGGATCATTTCAGAAAGCAGGTTGGCTTCCATCAACCTTTTTTTTTGCGAGTGGAAATCCGGTCTTACCTCTGCGCATTATTCCCTCTCCTGGTTGTGGTTCCGACCCAAATGAACATCCGGAGCGCAAAAAACACGAGCCGAACGGACGCTCGTCCACGACACGCACGACTGGACCGGAACACGCACGCAACATTTCAAAAAGCAGGTTGGCTTCCATCAACATCTTTTTTTGCGAGCGGAAATCCGGTCTTACCTCTGCGCATTATTCCCTCTCCTGGTTGTGGTTCCGACCCAAATGCTCCTGTTCGGTTCTAGCAGAACCTTCCGGCCGCGTCCATCTCCACAGGACCAGCAAAAGTCCAGCTCGTCTTCGTCCTCCGGCGGTACATCCAGCGCGCACGTCCCGCACCTGCAGGCTCCCGAGGAAAGCGCAGCCCTCAGCCGGCCATCGTCACCCGAAGCTCGGCTTCGCGACTGTCGGTGCGTCCCCGCCAGGTGAGGCGAGCTCAGGTATCCGAGAGCAGGTGGAGGAGGATGGAGAGGCGGAGAAAAGATGGAAGAGGAGATGAGCGCGCTCCTCGTCCGTGTGCGCACTGAGGAGCGCGCGTGCATGAGGAGCATTTCAAGCTGCCTTACTAGCGGGGTTGTCAAGCGAAATAACATACCATTCTGTTTCCGGTTGGCTCCTTCAAACTAATAGCAAAAGCGGAAAAAGTCAAGTTTAATACAAAAAAAAAAACCCCACAATGTCAATAATAATAATAATAATGATGATAAAAAATATCATTTTTGAATTGCACAATCTCCTCCATGGAAATAATAATGATAGATTTTATTTGTAAAAAGCACTTCACATCGAGCTAACAACCTCAAAGTGCTACAGTGTATTGAATGAATTAATAAAAATAATTAAAAAATAAAATAAAAACTAGGGCAGCCAAATAGCTAGAACTAGTATGCATATATATATATATATATATATATATATATATATATATATATATATATATATATATATATATATATATATATATATATAAAGGCTTTTTTAAAAAGAAGGGTTTTTAAGCCTTTTTTAAAGGGGAACATTATCACCAGACCTATGTAAGCGTCAATATCATACTTGCCAACCTTGAGACCTCCGATTTCGGGAGGTGGGGGCCGGGGGGCGTGGTCAGGGGTGGGGCGGGGCGTGGTTAAGAGGGGAGGAGTATATTGACAGCTAGAATTCACCAAGTCAAGTATTTCATACATCCATCCATCCATTTTCTACCGCTTATTCCCTTTAGGGGTCGCGGGGGGCGCTGGAGCCTATCTCAGCTACAATCGGGCGGAAGGCGGTGTACACCCTGGACAAGTCGCCACCTCATCGCAGGGCCAACACAGATAGACAGACAACATTCACACTCACATCCACACACTAGGGCCAATTTAGTGTTGCCAATCAAACTATCCCCAGGTGCATGTCTTTGGAGGTGGGAGGAAGCCGGAGTACCCGGAGGGAACCCACGCAGTCACGGGGAGAACATGCAAACTCTATATATATATATATATATATATATATATATATATATATATATATATATATATATATGTATGTGTGGGGAAAAAAAATAAAAAAATCACAAGACTATTTCATCTCTACAGGCCTGTTTCATGAGGGGGTTCCCTCAATCATCAGGAGATTTTAATGGGAGCATTCACATACCATGGTTTATATAGGGCACAGAGTGGGTGGGTACAGGCTGGCGTAGTACCTAGGAGGTGTTTCCGTCTGTGGCGGCATGCTGTTACAATTTCGCTGCGCTTGTTGAGGGATGACAGGTCTGGACGGTAAATAATAAACAGTTTCTCTTTCAAGCATAGGTTGCATCTTTTATTACCACTATTGTAAGGTGTGCTGGATGCAAGAATTTGCCATGTTATTGAATATTCAACATTATTGTCTTTGAGGTCCCAAATGTGTTTGCTGAGTTCTGTGGTATTCCGCAGGTTTTGGTTCCTGAAAGAAGCCTTGTGATTGTTCCATCTGGTTTTAAACTCTCCCTCGGTTAATCCTACATATGTGTCGGATGTGTTAATGTCCTTGCGTGTTACCTTAGATTGGTAGACAACTGATGTTTGTAAGCACCCCCCGTTGAGAGGGCAATCAGGTTTCTTTCAGCAGTTGCAGCCTTTATTGGTTTTGGAGTCGCTCTGTCCGGGGGCCGACGGCTCATTTGCAATTGTTTTGTTGTGGTTTGAGATAATTTGTTGTATATTGTTCATACAGCTGTAGCTCAATTTAATGTTGTTCTTGTTGAATACTTTTCTTAGGGTGTTGTCTTTGGGAAAGTGTTTGTCAATCAGATTGAGGAATTTGTGTCCAATGTTAGTTGAGACGTTTTTGCTGTATGGAGGGGTTGTACCAGATGATGTCGTTTCGTTTTCTGTTCTTTTTTGGTTGGTTTCCTGGCGTGGGTTCATAGGTGAGGGTGAAATTGTATCCGCTTTCATCAAGGGCTTTTTGGTACGGGGGGGTTGCTTGGTCAAATTCAGCTTTGCTAGATGACAGCATCGATAGCCTTTTATTAATTCCGGTAGGTATTCTTTTCGTGTATATATATATATATATATATATATATATACATCCTGAAAATATGCAAACAAAACTGTGTTTAGATAATTGATACTTCAAACTTGCATAAATAAATATTAAGGAATATAACATCACTTGGCTTCTGAGAGCTTCAAAATGTAATGAATAAAATGCTAAAGTTGTTGATAAACAAGCAATTATTTTAATAATTAAATATGGTCATTTTAAATGAATTATGATCATTTAAAAATAATATATAATTCTATGGCTGGATGTAATAAGGAGTCAGAAAAAATACAAATAAAAATACAATTCATTTTGATGTTTTTAGCAAAACATAGTAAAAATGTATTTCGTTTTTTTTGTTTTTTTTAATTAAGAAATATATTTATTTTTAGGTAAGATAAACATAATAATACAATTTATCTCTAGTCTGGATGATTTAGTTCTTGTCACCCTGTTGTCCTGAAAAAAAGGCTGTCCTCACTCTGGTCCGCATGGAGCTGGAGGGGGCGTGGCCTCCAGCTCCGGCTGAAAATCGGGAGATTTTCGGGAGAATATTTGTCCCGGGAGGTTTTCGGGAGAGGCGCTGAATTTCGGGAGTCTCCCGGAAAATTCGGGAGGGTTGGCGAGTATGGTCAATATATACCTTGATGTTGCAGGAAAAATACCGTATATTTTTTTAACCGATTTCCGAACTCTAAATGGGTGAATTTTGCCGAATTAAACGCCTTTCTAATATTCGCTCTCGGAGCGATGACGTCACAACGTGGCGTCACATCGGGAAGCAATCCGCCATTTTCTCAAACTACCGAGTCAAATCAGCTCTGTTATTTTCCGTTTTTTCCGACTGTTTTCCGTACCTTGTGTCATGACTTGGTCCGGTGTGTGTGCTTTTCCAGGATGCAACGGAAAGTTGGCTCGTGCGAGACGGGAATGAAGGTACATGATTTATTATTATCAAAAAAAGGAATAAATGAAAGCGCGCACAGTGGCGGAGAATAAACTATAAAACCAAAAGACTATAGCAAAAAAGTACAAACAAAAAACACGCACAATGGCGGAGAACAAACTATGAAACCAAAAAGACTATAAATATGGAACAAAAACTTACTTGGCTTGGACAAAAGTAGTTGCTTGAGGAATTGACATGAAAAGAAGTATCAGGCATGAACAGAGCATAAATGTGTTGAGGTCGTCAGGACGAACAACAGAAAATGAATGAACTTAAATACTATGGACATGATTAGTGAAAGCAGGTGCGTGACTCAAAACGTGAAACAGGTGCGTGACGTGACAGGTGAAAACTAATGGTTGCTATGGTGACCAGACAAGGGAGTGAAAAGACAGAAACTAAACAAAACATGACTTAAAACAAAACATGATAATACAGACATGACACCTTGGAGACATCATGCCTCGTCGGAGGGTGTAACAACACCAACAGGGACGGATTCAAGTTGCACCAGTGGTCCAAAGATGCCAAAGTGGCAAGAAATTGAACGTTTGTTCCGCACACTTTACCGACGAAAGCTACGCTACGACAGAGATGGCAAGAATGTGTGGATATCCTGCGACACTCAAAGCAGATGCATTTCCAACCATAAAGTCAAAGAAATCTGCCGCCAGACCCCCATTGAATCTGCCGGAGTGTGTGAGCAATTCAGGGACAAAGGACCTCGGTAGCACGGCAAGCAATTGGCGGCAGTTTGTTCCCGCAGACGAGCGAGCTAAACCCCCTGGATGTCTTGGCTCACACCGTCAAGAGAAGAATATCGACCCTAGCTTCCCTGGCCTGCATCAACTCCAAAACTGGACAGATCAGTTTTCAGGAAAAGAAAGTGGATGAGGGTATGTCTACAGAATATATTAACTGATGAAAATTGGGCTGTCTGCACTGTCGGGTGGAGGATTTGGGGCTGAGCAGTTCTTTGAGGTAGAGGGGGGCATTTCCATGGTGGGTTAGTAGGGAGACTTTGTATTCAATCCTGAGTGGAACAGGAAGCCAGTGAAGGGATTTGAGAACTGGTGTGATATGGTCATATTTCCGCACTCTCATCAGGATCCTAGCAGCACTATTCTGTATGTATTGCAGCTTCTGGAATGTTCTTGCTGGGGATCCCCACAAGAAGTGTGTTGCAGTAGTCAGAGGGGGAAATGCTCCCCTCTACCTCAAAGAACTGCTCACCCCCAAATCCTCCACACGGCACCTCCGCTCCGGACAGGCTAACCTCCTCCAACCTCCGAGGACAAAGCTACGAACAATGGGAGTCTGTGGAACGCTCTCCCTGACCACCTGAGGGCACCACAGACTGTGGATGCTTTTAATAAAGGCTTAGAAACCCTCCTTTAAAAAAAAATTTTTTTTTTTTAAATATATGCATACTAGTTTTAGCTATTTGGCTGTTCTAGTTTTTATTTTTTATTATCTTTTTTTTTTAAATACACTGTAGCACTTTGAGGTTGTTTACTCAATGTAAAGTGCTCTTTTTTTTATTATTGTTATTATTATTGACTTTAATTATTTAATATTTTCCTGTTTGTTTACCACTAAATCTTATTTTTTTATATTCAGTAACTCAGTTACCGTTACTACATGATGCGTTACTGCGTTATTTTACGTTATTTTTTTATGTAGTATCGGCCAGAAACAGAAAATCTGAGTGTGTTTTATTGGAGCGCTGCGGTGTCGTCCTTCTGATTCTTCCTGTGTCACAACGGGGACAAGAGAAGAGGCGGTGTGTGCGTGTGTGTGTGTGTGTACGTGTGTGTGTGTGGGTGTGTAGATATAGTTAAATAAAACCTCTGCCTTGTTTTTAATGACTACTTAGGCATGCTGCGCTACTGTATTCTAATGTCGGTCATCTTGGTGGTACTTCTGAGGTGCGACTTGGTGAACAAAGTTGGAAAAGCACTGATCTAGATCCAATGTAGACATTTTATTTTGTACTGAAAGTAGTGGGAATTCCACTTGAACTATATTTATGTTTACTTTTTATTTATTTTTTTAATATCCCACTAAAACATGATCGTAAAGTCAACTGAGTCCACAAGGTTGTTTATTCTGAGCGGAAATTTATTGTTAATGCTTTTATTTTGAAACACACTCACCTTCCGTGTGTGATCTGTCATGCTGAAGTCTCACACACACACACACGCGTGCGTACACGTGCGTGTGTGTGAGACTTCAGCATGACAGATCACACACGGAAGTTGAGTGGGTTTCAAAATAAAAGCATTAACATTCTCATGTGTTTATAGTTACTAAATACATGAGAAGTTACTCAGTACTTGAGTACTTTTTTTTACTCAATACTCACTCAAGTACTTCTGTGATATCGTGACACATTTCGGGGGGTCGAGGGGGAAATGCTCTCTCTTCCTCGAGTAGAAACACAACACTTTTTTTCTCACACAGTCGCCAGTTTTTATTCTTCACAAGTTGGTCAGCACAGAAATAAATTATTATTACATTTTAGTCGCCAAACAACTTTGGAACAAAGCAAGAACGCTCGCAGCTTCCAAGGAGCAGGAAGTTGTGACCAAGGAGCAAGAATAAGTGACCAAGGAGCAGGAAGTTGTGAGCACAAGTCTTGGCGACACAAATAAGACTTTTTTTAAACGGCGTTTGATGACAGAAAATGTTAAGGATGAACATTCGAACACGTGATTGGACGCCAGCCAGGCACGCAGTCGGCCATCTTGGATGTGGCGTCAGAAGGTCGGAGTCAAACTTTCATGCCAAACTTAAACGTGAGACGGACTAAGAACTAAGGACTAAGGACTAAGGACTAAGAACTAAAGACTAATGACTAAGGACTAAGGACTAAGAACTAAGGACTAAGAACTAAAGACTAAGAACTAAGGACTAAGGACTAAGGACTCTTGAGGGACCAGGCTAGTCAAGGGGGAACATTAAGGGAGAAATTAGGGGGAAATAGAGAGGGAAAGGGGAATATTAAGGGATAAATAGGGGGCAAAAAAAAAAAAGCGGGCACATTAAAGGGAAAAGAAAAGGGGGAAAATTAATGAACAAAAAAAAGGGGGCAAATCAAGGAGCAAAATAAAAGGGGGGGTAATTTTAGGGGGGAAAGGGGGCACATTAAGGGACAAAGAAAAGGGGTTAAAAAGGGGTGAAATCAAAGGTAAAATAAAAGTGGGGGAATTAGAAGGCAAAAAAAGGGGGCAGATTAAGGGGCAGAGATAAGGGGAAATTTAGGGGGGGGAGGGGGTAAATTAAGAGACAAAAAAGGGGGAACATCAAGGGGAAATAAAAGTGGGAAAAGGGGATTAATTAGGGGGGTAATTGAGGGAAAGGGGGCACATTAAGGGGCAAAGAAAAGGGGGGGGGTAATTAAGGGGAAAACAAAAGGAGGCACATTAAGGGGGAAATTAGGAGGCAAAAAAGGGGCACATTAAGGGGAAAAGAAAAGGGGGTTAAAAAGGGGTGAAATCTAAGGTAAAATAAAAGGGGGGTAAATTAGGAGGCAAAAAAGGGGGGCACATTAAGGGGCAGAGATAAGGGGAAATTAGGGGGGGAAGGGGGTAAATTAAGGTACAAACAAAGGGGGTACATTAAGGGGAAATAAAAGGGGAAAAGGGGGTTAATTGGGGGGAAATTAGGGGGAAAGGGGGGAACATTAAGAGGAAAAAAAGGGGGTTAAAAAGGGGTGAAGTCAAAGGTAAAATAAAAGTGGGGGAATTAGAGGCCAAAAAAAGTGGGGGGCCGATTAAGGGGCAGAGATAAGGGGAAATTTAGGGGGGAGAGGGGGTAAATTAAGGGACAAAAAAGGGGGAACATTAAGGGGAAATAAAAGGGAAAATAGGGGTTAATTAGGGGGGAAATTGGGGGAAAGGGGGGCACATTAAGGGGAAAAGAAAAGGGGGGGAATTAAGGGACAAACAAAAGGGGGCACATTAAGGGGAAATAAAAGGGGGAAAAGGGGGTTAATTAGGGTGGAAAATTGGGGGAAAGGGGGGCACATTAAGGGGAAAAGAAAAGGGGGGAAATTAAGGGACAAACAAAAGGGGGCACATTAAAGGGGAAATTAGGAGGCAAAAAAGGGGGCACATTAAGGGGAAAAGAAAAGGGGGCACATTAAGAGAAGGAAAGGGGGTTAAAAAGGGGTGAAATCTAAGGTAAAATGAAAGGGGGGTAAATTTGGAGGCAAAAAAGGGGGGCACATTAAGGGGCAGAGATAAGGGGCAAGGGGGGGTAAATTAAGGGACAAACAAAGGGGGTACATTAAGGGGAAATAAAAGGGGAAAAAGGGAGTTAATTAGAGGGAAATTGGGGGAAAGGGGGGCACATTAAGGGGAAAGAAAAGGGGGGAAATTAAGGGACAAACAAAAGGGGGCACATTAAAGGGGAAATTAGGAGGCAAAAAAGGGGGCACATTAAGGGGAAAAGAAAAGGGGGCACATTAAGAGAAGAAAAGGGGGTTAAAAAGGGGTGAAATCTAAGGTAAAATGAAAGGGGGGTAAATTTGGAGGCAAAAAAGGGGGGCACATTAAGGGGCAGAGATAAGGGGAAAGGGGGGGTAAATTAAGGGACAAACAAAGGGGGTACATTAAGGGGAAATAAAAGGGGGAAAAGGGGGTTAATTGGGGGAAATTAGGGGGAAAGGGGGACACATTAAGGGGAAAAGAAAAGGGGTGAAAATTAAGGGACAAACAAAAGGAGGCACATTAAGGGTAAAAGAAAAAGGGGGCACATTAAGGGTAAAGGAAAAGGGGGAGAAATTAAGGGTAAAAGAAAAGGGGGCAAAATTAAGGGTTAAAAAAGGGAGTAATAAACAGACAAAGAAAAGGGAAAAATGAAGGGTGAAATAAAAAGGGGGAAGAGTAGAGAGGGGCACAAATAAAAAGGGGGCGAGGAGAAAGGGGCCACAGCAGTAGAAGAGCTAAGTTAAGGGGGACAATCTCCCATGATGCAACACTGCTGGGTCACATGGCGTCAAAATGGAAGCGGTGAGCTTCTTGTCTCTTCTCGCGGTCGTCTGCTTTCTGAGGGCCACACAAAGACAAGAAGAAGAAAAAGATGAGATGCTTTCTGAGGGCCACAAGAAGAAGAAAAAGATGAAATTCACGTGGACTGAATGGATTTAAAAAGAGCAAACAGGAAGTGGCTGATGGACACTTCCTCCCAAAGGTGAAGCGGGGACCTTTCAAGCTGTCAATCAAATGTTGATCTATCGGAAAATGTCCTTCTTGTCTTCGAAGACGGACGCAGAACTTTTTTAGGGTCTAATTGCACATGTGGGGGTTCTCTTCAGTCATCTCAGGGGTCCCAGTCCTCCTTAACCCCCCTCCAACCTTTTGCAGACGCACGTCGTCTATCCTCTCTGCTCTCTGATGCCCAACAATGACGTCGGTCCTGCGCGAGTGGGCTTGTCTCAGGTGGAAGAATCTACAAGTATGTTGTGAAAAAACTACTCAAGTACTGATGAGTAACCTGTTCCTTTAATGATGACGGCAACAAATATAAAATCCATTATTATTGTTATTATTAAATAATGCACAAAAACATAAAAATAGCAATGAGCAAATTCAGAGCCAGGAATATCTCTTAAGCAACTAAAACAATAATATATATTAAATAATAATACATTAACATTAAAAAAAATAAGGCAAATTGAGGCACAATAACTTAACAGCACCATAGAGCTCAGTAGGCAGAGATTACGAAGGAAAATAACAAGTTAGCCTTTACGTAAACCATAAACTGATAGGT
>NC_084553.2:1265000-1278430 GCF_033978685.3 Nerophis lumbriciformis
ACACACACATATATATACACGTATATGTATATATATATAATATATATACATATATATACATATATATATGTGTGTGTGTCTATATATATATATATATATATATATATATAAATAAATATGTATATATATATATATATATATATATATATATATATATATATATATTAATAAAAATTTTGTATTGATTTTTATTTTATATATATATATATATATATATATATATATATATATATACACAAATAAATGAAAACTTTTTTTTTAGGCCATCTACATGTGAAAAAGTTGTGAAAAAGTTTCATTAGAAGGAATTAGAATTATTCTACAAAATAATACATTGTGAGAATTAATCTGAATCGAGAATCGATTCTGAATTGAATCGAATCGTTAGCTGCCCAAATACTCACACCCCCTTGGGTGGGGGGGGGCTTGTGCTGCCAAGTCGCTATGTGGCCTTCAGCTACATGCAAACACCACCGTGTGTGTGTGTGTGTGTGTGTGTGTGTGTGTGTGTGTGTGTGTGTGTTGACAATCTGTGCCGCTAACTTAAGTGCGGTGCCGCTTGCGAATGGTGTCCATGGCAACAAACACCCTTTAGGTCCAATGGAGGAGGATAAGGGGGAGGGGCCATTATGACACGTGTGTGTGTGTGTGTGTGTGTGTGTGTGTGTGTGTGTGTGTGTGTGTGTGTGTGTGTGTGTGTACCTGCTGGGTTGATTGTGTGGGTAAGGGATGACAATGAGCTGAGAGTTGGGGATGATGGCCGTCCATTCCTTCTTCCTCAACTCCTGCAGGTGAAGAAGAACATTCTGGTCACACCTTTTTTCTTCATCTAGTTTACGACGTGACAAACACCGCACGCACGTATCCACACACCTGCACGCTACCGTACAGGTGTGTCTCTTGGCTCCTCCATCCTGCCAATGAGCAGTCACCAAGGTGGCAGGTGAGAGTTGATGACAACAACCAAGATGGAGGAACACACCACAACCACACAACATGAGGAGCAAACTGAAAATGTTGGTGCTGTTTGTTCCATTTACAGTAAAATGCTGTAAAACAACAGTCATTTGTCACAATTTTACCATCAAATATATTGTAATTTTTAGTGTATGATTTGCTTTCATTTTTCAAGCAGATCAAAAGTATTTATACTATTATTATTATTATTATTATTATTTATTTATTATTTAATATTTATTATTTATTTATATATTAATATTATTTATTATTAATATTATTTATTAACATTATTTATTATTATTATTATTATTATTATTATTATTTATTACTATGTATTTATTACTATTTAAAAAAGAATGGTTTGAATGTTTGACAATATCATATTTGTTGCATTACTAGATAATATTTCAGTGTAAAAAATACATGTATTTTACTTTTAATGAGAAAAGATAAAGAACTTTACTGACAAATATCATTTCCAGGCTTTTGGGGGCCAAATAAAATGAAGTGGCCCCCGGGCCTTGAGTTCCACACCAGTGCCGTAACGAATCTACGCTCTATGAAGCCGTCACGTCTTATATAAGCAGACTCGCAGCTCTTGAAAAGCGGCGGCGTCTCTTGGAGACGACTCACACGCCGCCGCCGCCTGCCGTCTTTCAGAGGCGGCGTGTCCTCCGAGAGGAAGAAGCTGCTCAAAGCTGCGGAAAGTCGTGGAAGACGGCGAGGGAGAGGCGGAGTTGTGAGCGGCGGACGGATTGGGGAAGAAGTAGTGAAGCGCTTTGTGCGGCGGAGAGGAAGTCCTCCTGGGAAGGCGAGAAAAAGTCAAATATTTGGACTTTCTAGTAGACGCCCTTGCAACTAGTTAGTGCACACGGCGGAAGGATACGAAGGCAGAATGATACGTAGGTGGAAGGATACGTAGGTGGAAGGTTATGTAGGCGGAAGGATACGTAGACAAAAGGATACGTGGCGCAAAGCTACGCAGGTGGTAGGATACGTAGGCGGAAAGAGAGGTAGGCAGACGAATACGTAGGAGGAAAGATACGTAGGCGGAAGGATACATAGGTTGAAGGATACGTAGGTGGAAAGATACATAGGCGGAAGGATACGTAGGTGTGAAGATACATAGGCAGAATAATACACAGGTGGAAAGATATGTAGGCGGAAGAATACGTAGGTGGAAGGATACGTAGGTGGAAAGATACATAGGTTGAAGGATACGTAGGCGGAAGGATACGTAGGTGGAAGGATACGTAGGTGGAAAGATACATAGGTTGAAGGATACGTAGGTGTGAAGATACATAGGCGGAATAATACACAGGTGTAAAGATACGTAGGCGGAAGAATACGTAGGTGGAAAGATACGTAGGTGTAAAGATACATAGGTTGAAGGATACGTAGGCGGAAGGATACGTAGGTGGAAGGATACATAGGTTGAAGGATACGTAGGTGGAAGGATACATAGGTTGAAGGATACGTAGGCGGAAGGATACGTAGGTGGAAGGATACGTAGGTGGAAAGATACATAGGTTGAAGGATACGTAGGTGTAAAGATACATAGGTGGAAGGATACACAGGTGGAAAGATATGTAGGTGGAAGGATACGTAGGTTGAAGGATACATAGGTGAAAGGATACGTAGGTGGAAGGATGCACTGGTGGAAAGATACGTAGGCGGAAGGATACGTAGGCGGAAAAAGGCGTAAGTGGAAGTATACGTAGGCGGAAGGACACGTAGGCGGAAGGTTATGTAGGCAGAAGGATACGTGGCGCAAAGATACGTAGGCGGAAGAATACTTCGGAGGAAGGATACGTAGGTGGAAGGATACATAGGTGGAAAGATGCGTAGGCGGAAGGATACGTAGGCGGAAGGATACGTAGGCGGAAAAAGACGTAGGTGGAAGAATTCGTAGGTGGAAGGATACATAGGTTGAAGGATACGTAGGCGGAAGGATACGCAGGTGGAAAGATATGTAGGCGGAAGGATACGTGGCGAAAGGATATGTAGGTGGAAAGATATGTGGGCCAAAGGATATGTAGGTGGACGGATATGTAGGTGTAAAGATACGTAGGTGGAAGGATACATAGGTGGAAAAATATGTAGGTGGAAGGATACATAGGTGGAAAAATATGTAGGTGGAAGGATACGTAGGCGGAAGACTATGTAGGTGGAAAGATACATAGGCGAAAGGATATGCAGGTGGAAGGATACATAGGTGGAAAAATATGTAGGTGGAAAGTTGCGTAGGCGGAAGGGTACGTAGGAAAAAGGATGCGTAGGTGTAAAGATACGTAGGCGGAAGGATACGTAGGAGGAAAGATACGTAGGTGGAAGGATACATAGGTTGAAGGATACGTAGGTGGAAAGATACATAAGCGGAAGGATACGTAGGTGTGAAGATACATAGGCGGAATAATACACAGGTGGAAAGATATGTAGGCGGAAGGATACGTAGGCGGAAGAATACATAGGTGGAAGGATACGTAGGTGGAAGGATACGTAGGTGGAAAGATACATAGGTGGAAAGATACGTAGGCGGAATAATACACAGGTGGAAAGATATGTAGGTGGAAGGATATGTAGGTGGAAGGATATGTAGGTGGAAGGATACATCCGCGGAAGAATACGTAGGCGGAAGGATATATAGACAAAAGGATACATGGCGCAAAGATACGTAGGTGGTAGGATACGTAGGCGGAAAGATACGTAGGCAGAAGAATACGTAGGAGGAAAGATACGTAGACGGAAGGATACGTAGGTGGAAGGATACATAGGTTGAAGGATACATAGGTGTGAAGATACATAGGCGGAAGGATACGTAGGTTGAAGGATACGTAGGTGGAAAGATACATAGGCGGAAGGATACGTAGGTGTGAAAATACATAGGCGGAATAATACACAGGTGGAAAGATATGTAGGCGGAAGGATACGTAGGTGGAAGGATACGTAGGCGGAAGGATACGTAGGTGGAAAGATATGTAGGTGGAAGGATACGTAGGTGGAAAGATACATAGGTTGAAGGATATGTAGGCGGAAGGATACGTAGGTGGAAGGATACGTAGGTGGAAAGATACATAGGTTGAAGTATACGTAGGTGTAAAGATACGTAGGCGGAATAATACACAGGTGGAAAGATATGTAGGTGGAAGGATATGTAGGCGGAAGAATACATAGGTGGAAGGATACGTAGGCGGAAGAATACGTAGGTGGAAGAATACGTAGGCGGAAGGATACTTAGGTGGAAGGATACATAGGTTGAAGGATATGTAGGTGAAAGGATACGTAGGTGGAAGGATACACTGGTGGAAAGATATGTAGGCGGAAGGATACGTAGGTGGAAGAATACGTAGGCGGAAGGATACGTAGGTGGAAGAATACATAGGTGGAAGGATACGTAGGTGGAAAGATACATAGGTTGAAGGATACGTAGGCGGAAGGATACGTAGGTGGAAGGATACGTAGGTGGAAAGATACATAGGTTGAAGTATACGTAGGTGTAAAGATACGTAGGCGGAATAATACACAGGTGGAAAGATATGTAGGTGGAAGGATATGTAGGCGGAAGAATACATAGGTGGAAGGATACGTAGGCGGAAGAATACGTAGGTGGAAGAATACGTAGGCGGAAGGATACTTAGGTGGAAGGATACATAGGTTGAAGGATATGTAGGTGAAAGGATACGTAGGTGGAAGGATACACTGGTGGAAAGATATGTAGGCGGAAGGATACGTAGGTGGAAGAATACGTAGGTGGAAAGATACATAGGTTGAAGGATACGTAGGCGGAAGGATACGTAGGTGGAAGGATACGTAGGTGGAAAGATACATAGGTTGAAGGATACGTAGGTGGAAAGATACATAGGCGGAATAATACATAGGTGGAAGGATACGTAGGCTGAAGAATACGTAGGTGGAAGGATACGTAGGTGGAAGGTTATGTAGGCGGAAGGATACGTAGACAAAAGGATACGTGGCGCAAAGATACGTAGGTGGTAGGATACGTAGGCGGAAAGACACGTAGGCGGAAGAATACGTAGGAGGAAAGATACGTAGACGGAAGGATACGTAGGCGGAAGGATACGTAGGTGAAAGGATACGTAGGTGGAAAGATACATAGATTGAAGGATACGTAGGCGGAAGGATACGTAGGTGGAAGGATATGTAGGTGGAAGGCTATGTAGGCAGAAGGATATGTGGAGCAAAGATACGTAGGTGGATGGATACGTAGGCGGAAGGATACATAGGTGGAAGGATACATAGGTTGAAGGATACGTAGGCGGAAGGATACATAGGTTGAAGGATACGTAGGCGGAAGGATACGTAGGTGAAAGGATACGTAGGTGAAAGGATACGTAGGTGTAAAGATACGTAGGCGGAAGAATATGTAGGTGGAAATATATGTAGGTGTAAAGATACGTAGGTGTAAAGATACATAGGTGGAAAGATACATAGGCAGAAGGATACGTAGGTGGAAGGATACGTAGGTGTAAAGATACGGAGGCGGAAGAATATGTAGGTGGAAATATATGTAGGTGGAAAGATACGTAGGTGTAAAGATACGTAGGCAGAAGGATACATAGGTGTAAAGATATGTAGGTGTAAAGATATGTAGGTGGAAGGATACGTTGTGAAGAAGGTCTCTTTCCTTCTTTTTAGCGGACTTAATGCAGGGCAGGGCGATAAAATGATATCAATACATATCGCGATAGATACCTAATACCTAAAAAATAAATGTGATAAAACACTCGATTCACAAAAAAATAACTTGTGGGAAGAAAGGTGAAGTATGGAATTAAAGTTGGTTGCGCAAACAAAGGCCCTCGCTCTCTGGTAACTTAGCAACGCAGGAAGTGATTAGTGATCAGCGGGAGTGACTCGCTAACAGCCAATCAGGTGAGAGTATCAACTATCATGTTTGCTTGATTCTTTGCATGGAGTGAGGAGAGGACGTCAAAATGAAGAAATTGAGAATAAAAGAGTGAAAAGTCACTTTTTTGGATTTTCCAAAAGGACCGTAGTCAGACCCATGTGGTGTGTACATGATGCAAGGCATACCACACCACCTTAGCTCACCCTTTAGAGCACAGCTGGAACTTCCTCATTTTGACGAACATTCCCGGAAATGTCAGAAATGGGATAAGGAAGGAGTGATTAGATTATAGGGAAGGTCTCATAAGGAAGGTCTCACAAGGAAGGTCTCATAAGGAAGGTCTCATAAGGAAGGTCTCATAAGGAAGGTCTCATAAGGAAGGTCTCATAAGGAAGGTCTCACAAGGAAGGTCTCACAAGGAAGGTCTCACAAGGAAGGTCTCATAAGGAAGGTCTCATAAGGAAGGTCTCACAAGGAAGGTCTCACAAGGAAGGTCTTACAAGGAAGGTCTCATAAGGAAGGTCTCATAAGGAAGGTCTCACAAGGAAGGTCTCATAAGGAAGGTCTCATAAGGAAGGTCTCATAAGGAAGGTCTCACAAGGAAGGTCTCATAAGGAAGGTCTCATAAGGAAGGTCTCACAAGGAAGGTCTTATAAGGAAGGTCTCATAAGGAAGGTCTCATAAGGAAGGTCTCACAAAGAAGGTCTCACAAGGAAGGTCTCACAAGGAAGGTCTCATAAGGAAGGTCTCATAAGGAAGGTCTCATAAGGAAGGTCTCACAAGGAAGGTCTCACAAGGAAGGTCTCATAAGGAAGGTCTCACAAGGAAGGTCTCATAAGGAAGGTCTCATAAGGAAGGTCTCATAAGGAAGGTCTCACAAGGAAGGTCTCATAAGGAAAGTCTCATAAGGAAGGTCTCATAAGGAAGGTCTCATAAGGACGGTCTCATAAAGAAGGTCTCATAAGGAAGGTCTCATAAGGAAGGTCTCATAAGGAAGGTCTCACAAGGAAGGTCTCATAAGGAAGGTCTCATAAGGAAGGTCTCACAAGGAAGGTCTTATAAGGAAGGTCTCATAAGGAAGGTCTCATAAGGAAGGTCTCACAAAGAAGGTCTCACAAGGAAGGTCTCACAAGGAAGGTCTCATAAGGAAGGTCTCATAAGGAAGGTCTCATAAGGAAGGTCTCACAAGGAAGGTCTCATAAGGAAGGTCTCACAAGGAAGGTCTCATAAGGAAGGTCTCATAAGGAAGGTCTCATAAGGAAGGTCTCACAAGGAAGGTCTCACAAGGAAGGTCTCATAAGGAAGATCTCATAAGGAAGGTCTCACAAGGAAGGTCTCATAAGGAAGGTCTCATAAGGAAGGTCTCATAAGGAAGGTCTCACAAGGAAGGTCTCATAAGGAAAGTCTCATAAGGAAGGTCTCATAAGGAAGGTCTCATAAGGACGGTCTCATAAAGAAGGTCTCATAAGGAAGGTCTCATAAGGAAGGTCTCACAAGGAAGGTCTCATAAGGAAGGTCTCACAAGGAAGGTCTCATAAGGAAGGTCTCATAAGGAAGGTCTCATAAGGAAGGTCTCACAAGGAAGGTCTCATAAGGAAGGTCTCATAAGGAAGGTCTCATAAGGAAGGTCTCATAAGGAAGGTCTCACAAGGAAGGTCTCATAAGGAAGGTCTCACAAGGAAGGTCTCATAAGGAAGGTCTCATAAGGAAGGTCTCATAAGGAAGGTCTCACAAGTAAGGTCTCACAAGGAAGGTCTCATAAGGAAGGTCTCATAAGGAAGGTCTCATAAGGAAGGTCTCATAAGGAAGGTCTCACAAGGAAGGTCTCACAAGGAAGGTCTCACAAGGAAGGTCTCATAAGGAAGGTCTCATAAGGACGGTCTCACAAGGAAGGTCTCATAAGAAAGGTCTCATAAGGAAGGTCTCTTAAGGAAGGTCTCACAAGGAAGGTCTCATAAGGAAGGTCTCATAAGGAAGTTCTCACAAGGAAGGTCTCATAAGGAAGGTCTCATAAGGAAGGTCTCATAAGGAAGGTCTCATAAGGACGGTCTCATAAGGAAGGTCTCATAAGGAAGGTCTCACAAGGAAGGTCTCATAAGGAAGGTCTCACAAGGAAGGTCTCATAAGGAAGGTCTCATAAGGAAGGTCTCACAAGGAAGGTCTTATAAGGAAGGTCTCATAAGGAAGGTCTCATAAGGAAGGTCTCACAAAGAAGGTCTCACAAGGAAGGTCTCACAAGGAAGGTCTCATAAGGAAGGTCTCATAAGGAAGGTCTCATAAGGAAGGTCTCACAAGGAAGGTCTCACAAGGAAGGTCTCATAAGGAAAGTCTCATAAGGAAGGTCTCATAAGGAAGGTCTCATAAGGAAGGTCTCACAAGGAAGGTCTCACAAGGAAGGTCTCACAAGGAAGGTCTCATAAGGAAGGTCTCATAAGGAAGGTCTCATAAGGAAGGTCTCACAAGGAAGGTCTCACAAGGAAGGTCTCATAAGGAAGATCTCATAAGGAAGGTCTCACAAGGAAGGTCTCATAAGGAAGGTCTCATAAGGAAGGTCTCATAAGGAAGGTCTCACAAGGAAGGTCTCATAAGGAAAGTCTCATAAGGAAGGTCTCATAAGGAAGGTCTCATAAGGACGGTCTCATAAAGAAGGTCTCATAAGGAAGGTCTCATAAGGAAGGTCTCACAAGGAAGGTCTCATAAGGAAGGTCTCACAAGGAAGGTCTCATAAGGAAGGTCTCATAAGGAAGGTCTCATAAGGAAGGTCTCACAAGGAAGGTCTCATAAGGAAGGTCTCATAAGGAAGGTCTCATAAGGAAGGTCTCATAAGGAAGGTCTCACAAGGAAGGTCTCATAAGGAAGGTCTCACAAGGAAGGTCTCATAAGGAAGGTCTCATAAGGAAGGTCTCATAAGGAAGGTCTCACAAGTAAGGTCTCACAAGGAAGGTCTCATAAGGAAGGTCTCATAAGGAAGGTCTCATAAGGAAGGTCTCATAAGGAAGGTCTCACAAGGAAGGTCTCACAAGGAAGGTCTCACAAGGAAGGTCTCATAAGGAAGGTCTCATAAGGACGGTCTCACAAGGAAGGTCTCATAAGAAAGGTCTCATAAGGAAGGTCTCTTAAGGAAGGTCTCACAAGGAAGGTCTCATAAGGAAGGTCTCATAAGGAAGTTCTCACAAGGAAGGTCTCATAAGGAAGGTCTCATAAGGAAGGTCTCATAAGGAAGGTCTCATAAGGACGGTCTCATAAGGAAGGTCTCATAAGGAAGGTCTCACAAGGAAGGTCTCATAAGGAAGGTCTCACAAGGAAGGTCTCATAAGGAAGGTCTCACAAGGAAGGTCTTATAAGGAAGGTCTTACAAGGAAGGTCTCATAAGGAAGGTCTCATAAGGAAGGTCTCATAAGGAAGGTCTTATAAGGAAGGTCTCATAAGGAAGGTCTCACAAGGAAGGTCTCACAAGGAAGGTCTTACAAGGAAGGTCTCATAAGGAAGGTCTCATAAGGAAGGTCTCATAAGGAAGGTCTCATAAGGAAGGTCTCACAAGGAAGGTCTCACAAGGAAGGTCTCATAAGGAAGGTCTCATAAGGAAGGTCTCATAAGGAAGGTCTCATAAGGAAGGTCTCATAAGGAAGGTCTCATAAGGAAGGTCTCATAAGGAAGGTCTCATAAGGAAGGTCTCATAAGGAAGGTCTCATAAGGAAGGTCTCATAAGGAAGGTCTCACAAGGAAGGTCTCACAATGAAGGTCTCACAAGGAAGGTCTCATAAGGAAGGTCTCACAAGGAAGGTCTCATAAGGAAGGTCTCATAAAGAAGGTCTCATAAGGAAGGTCTCATAAGGAAGGTCTCATAAGGAAGGTCTCATAAGGAAGGTCTCATAAGGAAGGTCTCATAAGGAAGGTCTCATAAGGAAGGTCTCATAAGGAAGGTCTCACAAGGAAGGTCTCATAAGGAAGGTCTCACAAGGAAGGTCTCACAAGGAAGGTCTCATAAGGAAGGTCTCATAAGGAAGGTCTCATAAGGAAGGTCTCATAAGGAAGGTCTCACAAGGAAGGTCTCACAAGGAAGGTCTCATAAGGAAGGTCTCATAAGGAAGGTCTCATAAGGAAGGTCTCATAAGGAAGGTCTCATAAGGAAGGTCTCACAAGGAAGGTCTCATAAGGAAGGTCTCACAAGGAAGGTCTCACAAGGAAGGTCTCATAAGGAAGGTCTCATAAGGAAGGTCTCATAAGGAAGGTCTCATAAGGAAGGTCTCATAAGGACGGTCTCACAAGGAAGGTCTCACAAGGAAGGTCTCATAAGGAAGGTCTCATAAGGAAGGTCTCATAAGGAAGGTCTCATAAGGAAGGTCTCATAAGGAAGGTCTAATAAGGAAGGTCTCATAAGGAAGGTCTCACAAGGAAGGTCTCATAAGGAAGGTCTCATAAGGAAGGTCTCATAAGGAAGGTCTCACAAGGAAGGTCTCATAAGGAAGGTCTCACAAGGAAGGTCTCATAAGGAAGGTCTCATAAGGAAGGTCTCACAAGGAAGGTCTCACAAGGAAGGTCTCATAAGAAGGTCTCATAAGGAAGGTCTCATAAGGAAGGTCTCATAAGGAAGGTCTCATAAGGAAGGTCTCACAAGGAAGGTCTCATAAGGAAGGTCTCACAAGGACGGTCTCATAAGGAAGGTCTCACAAGGAAGGTCTCATAAGAAGGTCTCACAAGGAAGGTCTCATAAGGAAGGTCTCATAAGGAAGGTCTCACAAGGAAGGTCTCATAAGGAAGGTCTCACAAGGAAGGTCTCACAAGGAAGGTCTCACAAGGAAGGTCTCATAAGGAAGGTCTCATAAGAAGGTCTCATAAAGAAGGTCTCATAAGGAAGGTCTCACAAGGAAGGTCTCATAAGGAAGGTCTCACAAGGAAGGTCTCATAAGGAAGGTCTCATAAGGAAGGTCTCATAAGGAAGGTCTCATAAGGAAGGTCTCACAAGGAAGGTCTCATAAGGAAGGTCTCATAAGGAAGGTCTCATAAGGAAGGTCTCACAAGGAAGGTCTCATAAGGAAGGTCTCATAAGGAAGGTCTCATAAGGAAGGTCTCATAAGGACGGTCTCATAAGGAAGGTCTCACAAGGAAGGTCTCACAAGGAAGGTCTCACAAGGAAGGTCTCACAAGGAAGGTCTCATAAGGAAGGTCTCATAAGGAAGGTCTCACAAGGAAGGTCTCACAAGGAAAGGTCTCATAAGGAAGGTCTCATAAGGAAGGTCTCACAAGGAAGGTCTCATAAGGAAGGTCTCATAAGGAAGGTCTCACAAGGAAGGTCTCACAAGGAAGGTCTCATAAGGAAGGTCTCATAAGGAAGGTCTCATAAGGAAGGTCTCATAAGGAAGGTCTCATAAGGAAGGTCTCAAAGGAAGGTCTCACAAGGAAGGTCTCACAAGGAAGGTCTCATAAGGAAGGTCTCACAAGGAAGGTCTCATAAGGAAGGTCTCACAAGGAAGGTCTCATAAGGAAGGTCTCATAAGGAAGGTCTCATAAGGAAGGTCTCATAAGGAAGGTCTCATAAGGAAGGTCTCATAAGGAAGGTCTCATAAGGAAGGTCTCATAAGGAAGGTCTCACAAGGAAGGTCTCATAAGGAAGGTCTCACAAGGAAGGTCTCATAAGGAAGGTCTCATAAGGAAGGTCTCATAAGGAAGGTCTCACAAGGAAGGTCTCATAAGGAAGGTCTCACAAGGAAGGTCTCATAAGGAAGGTCTCACAAGGAAGGTCTCATAAGGAAGGTCTCACAAGGAAGGTCTCATAAGGAAGGTCTCATAAGGAAGGTCTCATAAGGAAGGTCTCATAAGGAAGGTCTCATAAGGAAGGTCTCATAAGGAAGGTCTCACAAGGAAGGTCTCATAAGGAAGGTCTCATAAGGAAGGTCTCATAAGGAAGGTCTCATAAGGAAGGTCTCATAAGGAAGGTCTCAAGGAAGGTCTCATAAGGAAGGTCTCATAAGGAAGGTCTCATAAGGAAGGTCTCATAAGGAAGGTCTCATAAGGAAGGTCTCATAAGGAAGGTCTCATAAGGAAGGTCTCATAAGGAAGGTCTCACAAGGAAGGTCTCATAAGGAAGGTCTCACAAGGAAGGTCTCATAAGGAAGGTCTCATAAGGAAGGTCTCATAAGGAAGGTCTCATAAGGAAGGTCTCATAAGGAAGGTCTCATAAGGAAGGTCTCACAAGGAAGGTCTCATAAGGAAGGTCTCATAAGGAAGGTCTCATAAGGAAGGTCTCATAAGGAAGGTCTCATAAGGAAGGTCTCATAAGGAAGGTCTCATAAGGAAGGTCTCATAAGGAAGGTCTCACAAGGAAGGTCTCATAAGGAAGGTCTCACAAGAAGGTCTCATAAGGAAGGTCTCATAAGGAAGGTCTCATAAGGAAGGTCTCACAAGGAAGGTCTCATAAGGAAGGTCTCATAAGGAAGGTCTCATAAGGAAGGTCTCATAAGGAAGGTCTCACAAGGAAGGTCTCATAAGGAAGGTCTCACAAGGAAGGTCTCATAAGGAAGGTCTCATAAGGAAGGTCTCATAAGGAAGGTCTCATAAGGAAGGTCTCATAAGGAAGGTCTCACAAGGAAGGTCTCATAAGGAAGGTCTCACAAGGAAGGTCTCATAAGGAAGGTCTCACAAGGAAGGTCTCATAAGGAAGGTCTCATAAGGAAGGTCTCATAAGGAAGGTCTCACAAGGAAGGTCTCATAAGGAAGGTCTCATAAGGAAGGTCTCATAAGGAAGGTCTCATAAGGAAGGTCTCATAAGGAAGGTCTCATAAGGAAGGTCTCACAAGGAAGGTCTCATAAGGAAGGTCTCATAAGGAAGGTCTCATAAGGAAGGTCTCATAAGGAAGGTCTCATAAGGAAGGTCTCATAAGGAAGGTCTCATAAGGAAGGTCTCATAAGGAAGGTCTCATAAGGAAGGTCTCACAAGGAAGGTCTCACAAGGAAGGTCTCATAAGGAAGGTCTCATAAGGAAGGTCTCACAAGGAAGGTCTCATAAGGAAGGTCTCATAAGGAAGGTCTCATAAGGAAGGTCTCATAAGGAAGGTCTCATAAGGAAGGTCTCATAAGGAAGGTCTCATAAGGAAGGTCTCATAAGGAAGGTCTCATAAGGAAGGTCTCATAAGGAAGGTCTCATAAGGAAGGTCTCATAAGGAAGGTCTCATAAGGAAGGTCTCATAAGGAAGGTCTCATAAGGAAGGTCTCATAAGGAAGGTCTCATAAGGAAGGTCTCATAAGGAAGGTCTCATAAGGAAGGTCTCATAAGGAAGGTCTCATAAGGAAGGTCTCATAAGGAAGGTCTCATAAGGAAGGTCTCATAAGGAAGGTCTCATAAGGAAGGTCTCATAAGGAAGGTCTCATAAGGAAGGTCTCACAAGGAAGGTCTCATAAGGAAGGTCTTATAAGGAAGGTCTCATAAGGAAGGTCTCATAAGGAAGGTCTCATAAGGAAGGT
The DNA here is from genome assembly GCF_033978685.3 of Nerophis lumbriciformis. Lineage (NCBI taxonomy): Eukaryota > Metazoa > Chordata > Actinopteri > Syngnathiformes > Syngnathidae > Nerophis > Nerophis lumbriciformis. The sequence goes on from NC_084553.2 coordinate 1,278,292, forward strand.
CTCATAAGGAAGGTCTCATAAGGAAGGTCTCACAAGGAAGGTCTCATAAGGAAGGTCTCATAAGGAAGGTCTCATAAGGAAGGTCTCATAAGGAAGGTCTCACAAGGAAGGTCTCATAAGGAAGGTCTCACAAGGACGG
>NC_084553.2:1278450-1283450 GCF_033978685.3 Nerophis lumbriciformis
AACTTTAACTTTAACTTTAACTTTAACTTTAACTTTTAACTTTAACTTTAACTTTAACTTTAACTTTAACTTTACTTTAACTTTAACCTTTAACCGTAACATAACTTTAACTTAACTTTAACCTACCACACACCCCCCCCCCCTAACTTCTTCTAACCCCTACCCTAACACCCCCACCCCCTACCCCCACCCCAACCCCTACCCCCACCCCCACCCCCACCCCCTACCCCCACCCCCTACCCAACCCCTACCCCACCCCCACCCCCACCCCCTAACCCACCCCTACCCCCAACCCCAACCCCACCCCCTACCCCACCCCACCCCAACCCTACCCACCCTAACCCTAACCCTACCCTCCACCCCCACCCCACACCCACCCCTACCCCCACCCCCACCCCCTACCCTACCCTACCCCCTACCCCCACCCCTAACCCACCCCCACCCCCTACCCCACCCCCACCCCCACCCCCCCACCCCCACCCCCTACCCCCACCCCCACACCCTACCCCCAACCCCACCCCCACCCCCACCCCCACCCCCACCCCTCACCCACCCCCTACCCTACCCCTCACCCTACCCCACCCCCACCCCTCACCCCAACCCCCACCCCAACCCTACCCACCCCTCACCCTCCCCAACCCCTACCCCAACCCCCTCACCCTACCCCCACCCCCACCCCCACCCCCACCCCCACCCCAACCCCCACCCCACCCCCACCCCCAACCCCTACCCCCACCCCCAACCCCACCCCCTACACCCTACCCCCACCCCAACCCCACCCCCTCACCCAACCCTCCCCAACCCCCTAACCCACCAACCCACCCCCACCCCACCCTAACCCACCCCCACCCCACCCCAACCCACCCCCACCACCCTACCCCTCACCCACCCCCTACCCCTACCCCACCCCCTAACCCCACCCCCTCACCCACCCCCTAACCCTACCACCCTACCCCTCACCCTACCCCACCCCCTACCCCAACCCTAACCCTAACCCTAACCCACCCCCTCCCCCAACCCTACCCTAACCCACACCCTAACCCACACCCTACCCTAACCCAACCCCTACCCCCAACCCTAACCCTACCCCTACCCCCTAACCCTAACCCTACCCTACCCTACCCCCTAACCCTAACCCTACCACCCTAACCCTCACCCCTACCCACCCACCCCCTACCCCCAACCCTAACCCTACCCACCCCCCTACCCTCCCAACCCTACCCCCTAACCCCTACCCTAACCTAACCCTAACCCTAACCCCTAACCCTAACCCTAACCCTAACCCTAACCCAAACCCTACCCCTAACCCTAACCCTAACCCTAACCCTAACCCTAACCCTAACCCTAACCCTAACCCTAACCCTAACCCTAACCCTAACCCTAACCCTAACCCTAACCCTAACCCTAACCCTAACCCTAACCCTAACCCTAACCCTAACCCTAACCCTAACCCTAACCCTAACCCTAACCCTAACCCTAACCCTAACCCTAACCCTAACCCTAACCCTAACCCTAACCCTAACCCTAACCCTAACCCTAACCCTAACCCTAACCCTAACCCTAACCCTAACCCTAACCCTAACCCTAACCCTAACCCTAACCCTAACCCTAACCCTAACCCTAACCCTAACCCTAACCCTAACCCTAACCCTAACCCTAACCCTAACCCTAACCCTAACCCTAACCCTAACCCTAACCCTAACCCTAACCCTAACCCTAACCCTAACCCTAACCCTAACCCTAACCCTAACCCTAACCCTAACCCTAACCCTAACCCTAACCCTAACCCTAACCCTAACCCTAACCCTAACCCTAACCCTAACCCTAACCCTAACCCTAACCCTAACCCTAACCCTAACCCTAACCCTAACCCTAACCCTAACCCTAACCCTAACCCTAACCCTAACCCTAACCCTAACCCTAACCCTAACCCTAACCCTAACCCTAACCCTAACCCTAACCCTAACCCTAACCCTAACCCTAACCCTAACCCTAACCCTAACCCTAACCCTAACCCTAACCCTAACCCTAACCCTAACCCTAACCCTAACCCTAACCCTAACCCTAACCCTAACCCTAACCCTAACCCTAACCCTAACCCTAACCCTAACCCTAACCCTAACCCTAACCCTAACCCTAACCCTAACCCTAACCCTAACCCTAACCCTAACCCTAACCCTAACCCTAACCCTAACCCTAACCCTAACCCTAACCCTAACCCTAACCCTAACCCTAACCCTAACCCTAACCCTAACCCTAACCCTAACCCTAACCCTAACCCTAACCCTAACCCTAACCCTAACCCTAACCCTAACCCTAACCCTAACCCTAACCCTAACCCTAACCCTAACCCTAACCCTAACCCTAACCCTAACCCTAACCCTAACCCTAACCCTAACCCTAACCCTAACCCTAACCCTAACCCTAACCCTAACCCTAACCCTAACCCTAACCCTAACCCTAACCCTAACCCTAACCCTAACCCTAACCCTAACCCTAACCCTAACCCTAACCCTAACCCTAACCCTAACCCTAACCCTAACCCTAACCCTAACCCTAACCCTAACCCTAACCCTAACCCTAACCCTAACCCTAACCCTAACCCTAACCCTAACCCTAACCCTAACCCTAACCCTAACCCTAACCCTAACCCTAACCCTAACCCTAACCCTAACCCTAACCCTAACCCTAACCCTAACCCTAACCCTAACCCTAACCCTAACCCTAACCCTAACCCTAACCCTAACCCTAACCCTAACCCTAACCCTAACCCTAACCCTAACCCTAACCCTAACCCTAACCCTAACCCTAACCCTAACCCTAACCCTAACCCTAACCCTAACCCTAACCCTAACCCTAACCCTAACCCTAACCCTAACCCTAACCCTAACCCTAACCCTAACCCTAACCCTAACCCTAACCCTAACCCTAACCCTAACCCTAACCCTAACCCTAACCCTAACCCTAACCCTAACCCTAACCCTAACCCTAACCCTAACCCTAACCCTAACCCTAACCCTAACCCTAACCCTAACCCTAACCCTAACCCTAACCCTAACCCTAACCCTAACCCTAACCCTAACCCTAACCCTAACCCTAACCCTAACCCTAACCCTAACCCTAACCCTAACCCTAACCCTAACCCTAACCCTAACCCTAACCCTAACCCTAACCCTAACCCTAACCCTAACCCTAACCCTAACCCTAACCCTAACCCTAACCCTAACCCTAACCCTAACCCTAACCCTAACCCTAACCCTAACCCTAACCCTAACCCTAACCCTAACCCTAACCCTAACCCTAACCCTAACCCTAACCCTAACCCTAACCCTAACCCTAACCCTAACCCTAACCCTAACCCTAACCCTAACCCTAACCCTAACCCTAACCCTAACCCTAACCCTAACCCTAACCCTAACCCTAACCCTAACCCTAACCCTAACCCTAACCCTAACCCTAACCCTAACCCTAACCCTAACCCTAACCCTAACCCTAACCCTAACCCTAACCCTAACCCTAACCCTAACCCTAACCCTAACCCTAACCCTAACCCTAACCCTAACCCTAACCCTAACCCTAACCCTAACCCTAACCCTAACCCTAACCCTAACCCTAACCCTAACCCTAACCCTAACCCTAACCCTAACCCTAACCCTAACCCTAACCCTAACCCTAACCCTAACCCTAACCCTAACCCTAACCCTAACCCTAACCCTAACCCTAACCCTAACCCTAACCCTAACCCTAACCCTAACCCTAACCCTAACCCTAACCCTAACCCTAACCCTAACCCTAACCCTAACCCTAACCCTAACCCTAACCCTAACCCTAACCCTAACCCTAACCCTAACCCTAACCCTAACCCTAACCCTAACCCTAACCCTAACCCTAACCCTAACCCTAACCCTAACCCTAACCCTAACCCTAACCCTAACCCTAACCCTAACCCTAACCCTAACCCTAACCCTAACCCTAACCCTAACCCTAACCCTAACCCTAACCCTAACCCTAACCCTAACCCTAACCCTAACCCTAACCCTAACCCTAACCCTAACCCTAACCCTAACCCTAACCCTAACCCTAACCCTAACCCTAACCCTAACCCTAACCCTAACCCTAACCCTAACCCTAACCCTAACCCTAACCCTAACCCTAACCCTAACCCTAACCCTAACCCTAACCCTAACCCTAACCCTAACCCTAACCCTAACCCTAACCCTAACCCTAACCCTAACCCTAACCCTAACCCTAACCCTAACCCTAACCCTAACCCTAACCCTAACCCTAACCCTAACCCTAACCCTAACCCTAACCCTAACCCTAACCCTAACCCTAACCCTAACCCTAACCCTAACCCTAACCCTAACCCTAACCCTAACCCTAACCCTAACCCTAACCCTAACCCTAACCCTAACCCTAACCCTAACCCTAACCCTAACCCTAACCCTAACCCTAACCCTAACCCTAACCCTAACCCTAACCCTAACCCTAACCCTAACCCTAACCCTAACCCTAACCCTAACCCTAACCCTAACCCTAACCCTAACCCTAACCCTAACCCTAACCCTAACCCTAACCCTAACCCTAACCCTAACCCTAACCCTAACCCTAACCCTAACCCTAACCCTAACCCTAACCCTAACCCTAACCCTAACCCTAACCCTAACCCTAACCCTAACCCTAACCCTAACCCTAACCCTAACCCTAACCCTAACCCTAACCCTAACCCTAACCCTAACCCTAACCCTAACCCTAACCCTAACCCTAACCCTAACCCTAACCCTAACCCTAACCCTAACCCTAACCCTAACCCTAACCCTAACCCTAACCCTAACCCTAACCCTAACCCTAACCCTAACCCTAACCCTAACCCTAACCCTAACCCTAACCCTAACCCTAACCCTAACCCTAACCCTAACCCTAACCCTAACCCTAACCCTAACCCTAACCCTAACCCTAACCCTAACCCTAACCCTAACCCTAACCCTAACCCTAACCCT
>NC_084553.2:1288450-1300950 GCF_033978685.3 Nerophis lumbriciformis
TTTCCCATACCCCCCACCCCCCCTCTTCCCTAACCCTAACCATTCCCTTCTCCTTACCTAAAACCTACCCCCAAACCTAACCAGCCAGTGCCTCCAATCCTCTTACGGCTCTCACTCTCCCTCGCTCGCCCTCCTGGACCTGCCAAAACAGACAGAAAACGCATAAATATACTCACCTGGGGATGGGACTCATATACAATCGGAGCATCATATTAAGGGGAGGTAACAGGGAATATATACCTAAAACCTACCCCAACCCTAATCCTAAAACCTAACCCTAACCCTAACCCTAACCCTAACCCTAACCCTAACCTTGGGTACGGTACACATACGTACATTCAGAGCATTACACTAAGGGGAGCTTACTGGGACTATCCTCTCCCAACTCTCTGTTTAATACTGAAGCCCTAGGTCACACATCCAGGGTACTTTCTGTATTATTTCCATTTGAATGTACTAGTGTTTGTCTATTATTATATATATATATATATATATATATACATATATATTTATTATAATATATTATATAATATTTATACCATATTACATTGTATTATATTATATATCATATAACAATAACAATGTCTATCATTTCATGTTATTGTTTTAGCAGACAGGATTTTGCAGTAGCATCCTGGGGCTTCAGAGGGTCACTGTTGTCTTCTTTTTACACTTGTGTTGTGGTCAAGACTTCTATTTTGAAGGCCAACTTGTGTTTGACGTGGACCCCACCCCTTCATTTAAATGTTATATTGCTATTAACACCTTTCTCCTGCAATACCTGTTTTCACTGCAAGGATAAAAGGTTGACTTTAGCCTACCTGCCGTGCTAACCTGCTAATACTCTACAAACGAGTCAGGCCTGATGAAGGTATCTTACCGAAACGTTGCCATCTGACTCGTTTCATGTAAATATACATTTTCTACTTTTTTCATATTTTTCTGACACATTGTAGTATTTTTCTTGTATTTGTTTACTTGCCGTGTCCAGTTGAAGGCCTGGTCGCGGCGCGACGCTTTCGTTCCACTAGTCGCTATTTTCTGTAAATAAACAGCCTATTTTTGATACTACATGTGCTATTTTTACTCACGAGATATTCCGGTGGCTCATTAGCGCGAGATACAGCATATTTTTGAACAAAAAAGCGTATCTCACCGTTTATGCAGCCAGCCATCAACCGGAAGTGATTATCTTGACCTCGGCGGAAGTCCCGCCTCCGAGCATTCCGTTCTCTCTTTTTCACAAAGGAGACGGATAAAGACAATTTATTTTTATAAAGCGAACAAACCCCCCTTTTTTTCGCCAACCAGTTTTTCACATCATCCACACCAGCGACATATTAAAATAATTTTGCAATATGTCGGATGGTTTCGATTACGACTGGCTTCCGGTCAGGTCGGGGCGAAGACGCGCACGGCGACGTCAGGCTGCGCCTTCAGAGTGGCTCGCCCAGGATGATGAACGTTGTCATTATGACCAGGAGGAATATTTTTCTCAGTGGGATGAGCAGCGGCCCCAGAGGTCTTATGCGGATGTAGCACGGGGACGGCAGGATTCCTATCCGCGTCGCCCCTACCCGCAGACACGCCGCCATTTTGATGACCTACATCAAGAGCGCCGCAGCGCCCCTCAGTGGAATTATAGGAGAAACACACGCCAAAATAGGAATTTTGTGCCTTCAAGACAGCACTCTCAGGAGTACTTTAGGCCACAATATTCACCTCAAAGACGTCCCCGCTATCCTCCTCCCCCCAGGGGGACACGGAGGAAACGCCGGGATGCTTCCAGGAGGAATGGGCGCTCCCGTAATACCAGTAGAGACATGGACTCTAGGCCTCCCAGACATTATTCTCAGGACTATTTTTTACCTGAACATTGGCCTCAAAGACGTCCCCGCAATCCTCCCCGTCCCAAGAAGACACGCAAGAAGCGTCAGGACGCTTCTCGGAGGACTGCACCCCCTGACAACTCCACAACGTCCATGGAGGGGAATTTAAAAGCACAGTGTTTTTATAATATTATCAAAATAACACATCATTTGAATAATGTTACAAAAGACACTCACCCCCAGTCCATAATAAAAATGGAAGAGACGCTTGCCACCATGATCAAACCAGCGGTCTCCAACCCTGACGTTGAGACGCTTATCAGGTGCAATGCCAGGACTTGGGCATTAACGACGGTTGAGGTTTTAAGAGACCATTATAAAAACACTCTACAAGTGGAATTGGACAAGATAACCAGTTTTATTGACGAGGTTTGGAGACCCGCTTTTCAGCTGGCCTCTACATGGGCCAAGAAACATCTGGGACGCAGACTGATGGGGGACACCCTCGGGAAGGCCGAGGCTCTGATCGTCGCGGCCTTCGCCGACCCCCCTGTCAACGCGGAGGTGGTACGCCCGGCCCAGTCCTTGCCGGTCCAGACCGCCACCCGGGTATCGGTGGGCACCCATACTGACCCTACGGGCCCTGACGGGGCTCCTGGGGTGGTACGGGCTAGCAGCCCTCCGGCTCGGGTCGTCGCCCGGGTCTCGGTGGCTACCAGCACCGACGCCGTGGCTCCAGATTGGTCTCCTGAGGTGGATCGGGATGCAATCCCTCCAGCACGGGTTGCCCCGATCTTCCTTCCTCGTCGCCCGGAACCACCCAAGGAGCAGAGGGTGACACAGCCCCGGGCCACGGACAGCGGGCCTGCCCAGGACACCCTCGGCGAGGCTCCGCCCACCCAGCTTATTCCTGCATCTCGCAGGAGGCTTCCTCTGGGATCACCTGCAAGACAAGACACACAGGAGACCCCCACTCAGACCGAGGACGACGATGACTCACCACGTGGGTCCACAAGCTCCGGGGCGGATCAAACCCAGGACACCCCCACCCATACAGAGGACGACGATGACTCACCAGGGGGACCCACGGCCTCCTCGCCTCTCCTGATCGACTTTCGGGATGAAGAACAGGAGCGGGGGCTTTCTTCGGTGATGTCCCCTCGTTACTCTTCCGCGACCCCCGACTGGTCCCCTCTCCAGCCTGAGACGGCAGATGAGACGGCACCACAGGGTGAATTTTCACCACGGGGGCCCACACTTTCCGGGGCTCCTATGGTGGACTATGAGGACTCACCCTTGCAGCGGACGCCTCCTCAGGAGACGCCCCCTCAGGAGATGCTTCCTCAGGAGTCCCCCGATTGGGCACATTTGTTCCCTGGGGCACTAAAAAGGAAGCCACACAAGAGGCCTTCCGTCCCAGATACTCCACAACACCTGTCAATTCCAGAATGTGTCGAGTTGGTAGAGGATACGACTAGTGCCTCCCCCCGTAGACCCACTAGACACATGGTCTCGAGTAGGAGGATGATGGATTGGAAGTTGTCGGCCAACAAGAAATTCTTGGTGATCGGCGACTCCAATCTGTCCCACCTACCACCTTTTTACGTCGACGACCTTCAGATCGACAGTTACCCGGGCGCCAGTTTTAGACACGCGGAGGCCATCCTACGCAAGACCGTAATTGCTGCACCGGTTGAAGTGTTGGTTCTAGCCTTTGGGATCAACCATCGTGAGCAGAAAGTTAAGGAGACCGCTATTAAGCAGCTCCAAGGGGCACTCAGGATGGCCGTGGCTACCTTCCCACGGGCCCGAGTGCTAATCCCCCTGATTAACTATTCGGCCGCTTTGCCCGTTGAGCAGAAAAACAACCTCGGGCGGCTGAATAGTTTAATCAGCAACAATTATGCTCACATCCCGGCTCTCGACAGCCGGGACTTTGAGACCCAACCCGACCTGGTCCACTGGACTCGGGACACGGCCAAGTTGATGCTCAAGCACTGGCTTGACTTTTTAAACTTGGCATCCCCATAATCCCGATCGCTCGGGGGGGTAATAAGAACGTGATAAATTTGGCCCATAATTTCACGCCAACCCCCTTACAAATCTCCCTCCTCAATAAGGGCCTCAACTTCATTCCTTCCACTAATCTCAGTAGCGACTGGCATCATCAACTTCAATTTGACCTCCAGCGCTACCACAGACGTGTCAAACTTGAGGTATACTATGAGAAACAAGATTCTCTCGGACCCACACCCTTCACAGCCCGTTCCGGCTGGGAGCCCTCACCTGGACTTATGCCTCCGGAATTCCAGGCTATGGTCCGGTCCGACGGGCTCTCCATGTCCGGTTCGGGTTGCGCACCTGCGGTCGCTCCCAATTTGACACGCGGAGAAGTCGAGGCCCTTCATAGTCTAAAAACAAACAAACATATTGTGATCAAACCAGCCGACAAGGGGAGTGCTGTTGTCATTTTTGACAGATCGCAATACATATGGGAGGGTTCTCGGCAGTTGAGTGACATGACGTATTATAAACCACTGCCGGAACCTATTTATCCGCAAACTATTCCCATGGTAGAAAAGATTCTGGATAATCTTCTACTTAAAAAATTTATCAATTTCAAACAACATAGGTATCTCATGGGGGAGCCGGATCCTCGCCCCCGCAGGTTCTACATGCTCCCTAAAATTCACAAGGAGCCAGACAAGTGGAGCAAGCCCCACGAGATCCCTCCGGGGCGACCCATTGTGTCTGACTGCGGCAGCGAGACGTACAGAACGGCGGCGTTCATCGATCATTATCTGACGCCGCTGTCCGTTCTGCACGACAGCTACCTCAGGGATACCTATGATTTTATTGATAAAATCAAGAAGGTCTGCATTCCCCCAGATGCCATTTTGTTTACCATCGACATTGACAGCCTGTATACAAACATTGATATAAATGAGGGGATACAGGCTGTCAAAAATGTCTTCTACAGGTACCGCGACGTTAGCAGGCCCGAAAAGGAGCTCCTGCAGCTCCTCGACATTAATTTGAGGAGAAACGACTTTGAGTTTGACGGTCGTTTCTACCTCCAAATTAAGGGCACTGCTATGGGCAAGAAATTTGCACCGGCGTATGCCAACATTTTTATGGCAGAGTGGGAGACCTCTGCCTTGGCCGCCTGCCCAAAACGTCCTCTCCACTACTTCCGGTACCTGGATGACATCTGGGGTGTCTGGACCCATTCCAGTGAGGAGTTCAGCGTGTTCTTAAACACGCTGAACACTCACAATAAAAATATCACCATCAAGTCGACCACGAGCAACACATCGGTCGACTTTTTGGACACCACGACATTCAAGGGTCCCGACTTTGCCGACACGCAACACTTGGACATCAGGGTGTTCTTCAAGGAGACCGACACCCACGCGCTCCTCTTCAAAAGCAGCTTCCACCCCAAGCATACCTTCGCGGGGTTGGTGAAATCCCAATTGTTGAGGTTCCATCGTGTCTGCACCAGAAGGGAGGACTTCCTGACGGCCTCGAGGACCCTCTTTTCTGCCCTGAGGGGGAGGGGCTATTCCAGGTCCTTCCTCAGACGGCAGTTGAGGGTCTTCTTGGACCCGAAGGGGCCTCCCCCTGGGACCGACATGATCCCTCTCATCACCACCTACTCTCCCTCGGCCGTGCGGGTCGCCAAGAAGGTCAAAGACCACTTCCGGACCTTTGCGGAGAGTAGCGGGAGGCTGCCGGGGCGCTACGTGGTGCCGGCCTACCGTAAGAACCCCAACTTGAATGATCTGTTGGTCAGGGCCAGGGTCAGCTCACTGAGAGACCCGCCCTCCACTAGGAGGGACACCCTTGTCCGCCACTCACAATGGTTGGTGAACCCCCACAACCGCAAGGTTTTCCAGCCGTTGTGCCGTGGCGGCCGACACACCCGGAACTGTGTGTACGTGATTCGGTGCCAACGATGTGGCGATATGTACGTGGGCGAGACGGGCAATACCTTAGCTAGGAGATTCGCCCAACACAAGTACAACATCGTTAGGCATAAAAATACCAACACTCACCTGGTTCAGCATTTTCTCCGACACGGGTGGTCTTCCGTCCGGGCGACTGTCGTAGAGACGGATCCCAAATGGAGCCTCGCCCAACGCCACCGGGCGGAGCTCCTTTGGATCTCCAAATTGGGCACCAGACATCCAGGGGGCCTAAATGAGGTGTGAGTGTGAGCCCGTTGGATTGTGACGGACAGTGCACATTCCCGTTTTTCCCTTCTTTATTTTTCCCATACCCCCCACCCCCCCTCTTCCCTAACCCTAACCATTCCCTTCTCCTTACCTAAAACCTACCCCCAAACCTAACCCTAACCCTAACCCTAACCCTAACCCTAACCCTAACCCTAACCCTAACCCTAACCCTAACCCTAACCCTAACCCTAACCCTAACCCTAACCCTAACCCTAACCCTATGTGATGCACATAATATGGCAATTTGATGCATCACATAGGAAGGAGTGGATTTTGAGGGTCTATAGACTCCACTGCAGTGGAGAGCATATAAGCCCCGCCCCCTGCAGCACTCATATAAAGCCTCCTCCTGCCAGAACGGCTCATTCCCTCTCCAGCAGTCGATGAGCAAGCATCCTGCTGTGGAGAAACAGGGAAGCCGACAGCCAGGGGATTAGAAGCGCCCCACCTACTAGGGAACTAGAAGAGTCCCAGTAGGCATGGCTCAGCCAGCCTGACGAGGTCTGAAAGACCGAAACGCGCGTCGCTGGATACCAATCCAACATGTGTTTGACACCGCATTTGACGCAGACTCGGATTGCTTTCTTTCAGGGTCCTTGGAGGGTCTTGCGGTTGGTTTGGACGTTGCCTGGACAGGTTGTCCACGGACAGTGCCTTTATCCCCTTCCCCCACCCCCTACTCCTAAACCTAACCTGCCAGAGCCTGCAATCTGCTGTCGGGCGACGTCCTGCCTTCGTGAGCCCACTGGGGACCTTGTCGGTGAGTAGTTCGTTTCACTTTGTTGAGTGTGGTGAGGGGCTACAAGTCAGCAAATTGCTTAAAAAAGACTTGATTCAGACACATTATATCAGGAGTTGAGGTACATCAAAGAAAACATTTTTGTGCTTTGATCAAACACCCCGATATTCAAGGGGGTGTTTGTCCCCTATGTGATGCACATAATATGGCAATTTGATGCATCACATAGGAAGGAGTGGATTTTGAGGGTCTATAGACTCCACTGCAGTGGAGAGCATATAAGCCCCGCCCCCTGCAGCACTCATATAAAGCCTCCTCCTGCCAGAACGGCTCATTCCCTCTCCAGCAGTCGATGAGCAAGCATCCTGCTGTGGAGAAACAGGGAAGCCGACAGCCAGGGGATTAGAAGCGCCCCACCTACTAGGGAACTAGAAGAGTCCCAGTAGGCATGGCTCAGCCAGCCTGACGAGGTCTGAAAGACCGAAACGCGCGTCGCTGGATACCAATCCAACATGTGTTTGACACCGCATTTGACGCAGACTCGGATTGCTTTCTTTCAGGGTCCTTGGAGGGTCTTGCGGTTGGTTTGGACGTTGCCTGGACAGGTTGTCCACGGACAGTGCCTTTATCCCCTTCCCCCACCCCCTACTCCTAAACCTAACCTGCCAGAGCCTGCAATCTGCTGTCGGGCGACGTCCTGCCTTCGTGAGCCCACTGGGGACCTTGTCGGTGAGTAGTTCGTTTCACTTTGTTGAGTGTGGTGAGGGGCTACAAGTCAGCAAATTGCTTAAAAAAGACTTGATTCAGACACATTATATCAGGAGTTGAGGTACATCAAAGAAAACATTTTTGTGCTTTGATCAAACACCCCGATATTCAAGGGGGTGTTTGTCCCCTATGTGATGCACATAATATGGCAATTTGATGCATCACATAGGAAGGAGTGGATTTTGAGGGTCTATAGACTCCACTGCAGTGGAGAGCATATAAGCCCCGCCCCCTGCAGCACTCATATAAAGCCTCCTCCTGCCAGAACGGCTCATTCCCTCTCCAGCAGTCGATGAGCAAGCATCCTGCTGTGGAGAAACAGGGAAGCCGACAGCCAGGGGATTAGAAGCGCCCCACCTACTAGGGAACTAGAAGAGTCCCAGTAGGCATGGCTCAGCCAGCCTGACGAGGTCTGAAAGACCGAAACGCGCGTCGCTGGATACCAATCCAACATGTGTTTGACACCGCATTTGACGCAGACTCGGATTGCTTTCTTTCAGGGTCCTTGGAGGGTCTTGCGGTTGGTTTGGACGTTGCCTGGACAGGTTGTCCACGGACAGTGCCTTTATCCCCTTCCCCCACCCCCTACTCCTAAACCTAACCTGCCAGAGCCTGCAATCTGCTGTCGGGCGACGTCCTGCCTTCGTGAGCCCACTGGGGACCTTGTCGGTGAGTAGTTCGTTTCACTTTGTTGAGTGTGGTGAGGGGCTACAAGTCAGCAAATTGCTTAAAAAAGACTTGATTCAGACACATTATATCAGGAGTTGAGGTACATCAAAGAAAACATTTTTGTGCTTTGATCAAACACCCCGATATTCAAGGGGGTGTTTGTCCCCTATGTGATGCACATAATATGGCAATTTGATGCATCACATAGGAAGGAGTGGATTTTGAGGGTCTATAGACTCCACTGCAGTGGAGAGCATATAAGCCCCGCCCCCTGCAGCACTCATATAAAGCCTCCTCCTGCCAGAACGGCTCATTCCCTCTCCAGCAGTCGATGAGCAAGCATCCTGCTGTGGAGAAACAGGGAAGCCGACAGCCAGGGGATTAGAAGCGCCCCACCTACTAGGGAACTAGAAGAGTCCCAGTAGGCATGGCTCAGCCAGCCTGACGAGGTCTGAAAGACCGAAACGCGCGTCGCTGGATACCAATCCAACATGTGTTTGACACCGCATTTGACGCAGACTCGGATTGCTTTCTTTCAGGGTCCTTGGAGGGTCTTGCGGTTGGTTTGGACGTTGCCTGGACAGGTTGTCCACGGACAGTGCCTTTATCCCCTTCCCCCACCCCCTACTCCTAAACCTAACCTGCCAGAGCCTGCAATCTGCTGTCGGGCGACGTCCTGCCTTCGTGAGCCCACTGGGGACCTTGTCGGTGAGTAGTTCGTTTCACTTTGTTGAGTGTGGTGAGGGGCTACAAGTCAGCAAATTGCTTAAAAAAGACTTGATTCAGACACATTATATCAGGAGTTGAGGTACATCAAAGAAAACATTTTTGTGCTTTGATCAAACACCCCGATATTCAAGGGGGTGTTTGTCCCCTATGTGATGCACATAATATGGCAATTTGATGCATCACATAGGAAGGAGTGGATTTTGAGGGTCTATAGACTCCACTGCAGTGGAGAGCATATAAGCCCCGCCCCCTGCAGCACTCATATAAAGCCTCCTCCTGCCAGAACGGCTCATTCCCTCTCCAGCAGTCGATGAGCAAGCATCCTGCTGTGGAGAAACAGGGAAGCCGACAGCCAGGGGATTAGAAGCGCCCCACCTACTAGGGAACTAGAAGAGTCCCAGTAGGCATGGCTCAGCCAGCCTGACGAGGTCTGAAAGACCGAAACGCGCGTCGCTGGATACCAATCCAACATGTGTTTGACACCGCATTTGACGCAGACTCGGATTGCTTTCTTTCAGGGTCCTTGGAGGGTCTTGCGGTTGGTTTGGACGTTGCCTGGACAGGTTGTCCACGGACAGTGCCTTTATCCCCTTCCCCCACCCCCTACTCCTAAACCTAACCTGCCAGAGCCTGCAATCTGCTGTCGGGCGACGTCCTGCCTTCGTGAGCCCACTGGGGACCTTGTCGGTGAGTAGTTCGTTTCACTTTGTTGAGTGTGGTGAGGGGCTACAAGTCAGCAAATTGCTTAAAAAAGACTTGATTCAGACACATTATATCAGGAGTTGAGGTACATCAAAGAAAACATTTTTGTGCTTTGATCAAACACCCCGATATTCAAGGGGGTGTTTGTCCCCTATGTGATGCACATAATATGGCAATTTGATGCATCACATAGGAAGGAGTGGATTTTGAGGGTCTATAGACTCCACTGCAGTGGAGAGCATATAAGCCCCGCCCCCTGCAGCACTCATATAAAGCCTCCTCCTGCCAGAACGGCTCATTCCCTCTCCAGCAGTCGATGAGCAAGCATCCTGCTGTGGAGAAACAGGGAAGCCGACAGCCAGGGGATTAGAAGCGCCCCACCTACTAGGGAACTAGAAGAGTCCCAGTAGGCATGGCTCAGCCAGCCTGACGAGGTCTGAAAGACCGAAACGCGCGTCGCTGGATACCAATCCAACATGTGTTTGACACCGCATTTGACGCAGACTCGGATTGCTTTCTTTCAGGGTCCTTGGAGGGTCTTGCGGTTGGTTTGGACGTTGCCTGGACAGGTTGTCCACGGACAGTGCCTTTATCCCCTTCCCCCACCCCCTACTCCTAAACCTAACCTGCCAGAGCCTGCAATCTGCTGTCGGGCGACGTCCTGCCTTCGTGAGCCCACTGGGGACCTTGTCGGTGAGTAGTTCGTTTCACTTTGTTGAGTGTGGTGAGGGGCTACAAGTCAGCAAATTGCTTAAAAAAGACTTGATTCAGACACATTATATCAGGAGTTGAGGTACATCAAAGAAAACATTTTTGTGCTTTGATCAAACACCCCGATATTCAAGGGGGTGTTTGTCCCCTATGTGATGCACATAATATGGCAATTTGATGCATCACATAGGAAGGAGTGGATTTTGAGGGTCTATAGACTCCACTGCAGTGGAGAGCATATAAGCCCCGCCCCCTGCAGCACTCATATAAAGCCTCCTCCTGCCAGAACGGCTCATTCCCTCTCCAGCAGTCGATGAGCAAGCATCCTGCTGTGGAGAAACAGGGAAGCCGACAGCCAGGGGATTAGAAGCGCCCCACCTACTAGGGAACTAGAAGAGTCCCAGTAGGCATGGCTCAGCCAGCCTGACGAGGTCTGAAAGACCGAAACGCGCGTCGCTGGATACCAATCCAACATGTGTTTGACACCGCATTTGACGCAGACTCGGATTGCTTTCTTTCAGGGTCCTTGGAGGGTCTTGCGGTTGGTTTGGACGTTGCCTGGACAGGTTGTCCACGGACAGTGCCTTTATCCCCTTCCCCCACCCCCTACTCCTAAACCTAACCTGCCAGAGCCTGCAATCTGCTGTCGGGCGACGTCCTGCCTTCGTGAGCCCACTGGGGACCTTGTCGGTGAGTAGTTCGTTTCACTTTGTTGAGTGTGGTGAGGGGCTACAAGTCAGCAAATTGCTTAAAAAAGACTTGATTCAGACACATTATATCAGGAGTTGAGGTACATCAAAGAAAACATTTTTGTGCTTTGATCAAACACCCCGATATTCAAGGGGGTGTTTGTCCCCTATGTGATGCACATAATATGGCAATTTGATGCATCACATAGGAAGGAGTGGATTTTGAGGGTCTATAGACTCCACTGCAGTGGAGAGCATATAAGCCCCGCCCCCTGCAGCACTCATATAAAGCCTCCTCCTGCCAGAACGGCTCATTCCCTCTCCAGCAGTCGATGAGCAAGCATCCTGCTGTGGAGAAACAGGGAAGCCGACAGCCAGGGGATTAGAAGCGCCCCACCTACTAGGGAACTAGAAGAGTCCCAGTAGGCATGGCTCAGCCAGCCTGACGAGGTCTGAAAGACCGAAACGCGCGTCGCTGGATACCAATCCAACATGTGTTTGACACCGCATTTGACGCAGACTCGGATTGCTTTCTTTCAGGGTCCTTGGAGGGTCTTGCGGTTGGTTTGGACGTTGCCTGGACAGGTTGTCCACGGACAGTGCCTTTATCCCCTTCCCCCACCCCCTACTCCTAAACCTAACCTGCCAGAGCCTGCAATCTGCTGTCGGGCGACGTCCTGCCTTCGTGAGCCCACTGGGGACCTTGTCGGTGAGTAGTTCGTTTCACTTTGTTGAGTGTGGTGAGGGGCTACAAGTCAGCAAATTGCTTAAAAAAGACTTGATTCAGACACATTATATCAGGAGTTGAGGTACATCAAAGAAAACATTTTTGTGCTTTGATCAAACACCCCGATATTCAAGGGGGTGTTTGTCCCCTATGTGATGCACATAATATGGCAATTTGATGCATCACATAGGAAGGAGTGGATTTTGAGGGTCTATAGACTCCACTGCAGTGGAGAGCATATAAGCCCCGCCCCCTGCAGCACTCATATAAAGCCTCCTCCTGCCAGAACGGCTCATTCCCTCTCCAGCAGTCGATGAGCAAGCATCCTGCTGTGGAGAAACAGGGAAGCCGACAGCCAGGGGATTAGAAGCGCCCCACCTACTAGGGAACTAGAAGAGTCCCAGTAGGCATGGCTCAGCCAGCCTGACGAGGTCTGAAAGACCGAAACGCGCGTCGCTGGATACCAATCCAACATGTGTTTGACACCGCATTTGACGCAGACTCGGATTGCTTTCTTTCAGGGTCCTTGGAGGGTCTTGCGGTTGGTTTGGACGTTGCCTGGACAGGTTGTCCACGGACAGTGCCTTTATCCCCTTCCCCCACCCCCTACTCCTAAACCTAACCTGCCAGAGCCTGCAATCTGCTGTCGGGCGACGTCCTGCCTTCGTGAGCCCACTGGGGACCTTGTCGGTGAGTAGT
>NC_084553.2:1305950-1308450 GCF_033978685.3 Nerophis lumbriciformis
GCACCAGACATCCAGGGGGCCTAAATGAGGTGTGAGTGTGAGCCCGTTGGATTGTGACGGACAGTGCACATTCCCGTTTTTCCCTTCTTTATTTTTCCCATACCCCCCACCCCCCCTCTTCCCTAACCCTAACCATTCCCTTCTCCTTACCTAAAACCTACCCCCAAACCTAACCCTAACCCTAACCCTAACCCTAACCCTAACCCCTAACCCTAACCCTAACCCTAACCCCCCCCCCCCCCCCCCCTAACCCTAACCCTAACCCTAACCCTAACCCTAACCCCCTAACCCTAACCCTAACCCTAACCCTAACCCTAACCCTCTAACCCTAACCCTAACCCTAACCCTAACCCTAACCCTCTAACCCTAACCCTCTAACCCTAACCCTAACCCTAACCCTAACCCTAACCCTAACCCCTAACCCTAACCCTAACCCTAACCCTAAACCCTAACCCTAACCCTAACCCTAACCCTAACCCTAACCCCTAACCCTAACCCTAACCCTAACCCTAACCCTAACCCTCTAACCCTAACCCTAACCCTAACCCTAACCCTAACCCTAACCCTAACCCTAACCCCCTAACCCTAACCCTAACCCTAACCCCCTAACCCTAACCCCCTAACCCTAACCCCCTAACCCTAACCCCCTAACCCTAACCCTAACCCTAACCCTAACCCCTAACCCCTAACCCTAACCCTAACCCTAACCCTAACCCTAACCCTAACCCTCTAACCCTAACCCTAACCCTAACCCTCTAACCCTAACCCTAACCCTAACCCTAACCCTAACCCTAACCCTAACCCCTAACCCTAACCCTAACCCTAACCCTAACCCTAACCCTAACCCTAACCCTAACCCTAACCCAACCCTAACCCTAACCCTAACCCTAACCCTAACCCTAACCCTAACCCTAACCCTAACCCTAGCCCACACTTTCCGGGGCTCCTATGGTGGACTATGAGGACTCACCCTTGCAGCGGACGCCTCCTCAGGAGACGCCCCCTCAGGAGATGCTTCCTCAGGAGTCCCCCGATTGGGCACATTTGTTCCCTGGGGCACTAAAAAGGAAGCCACACAAGAGGCCTTCCGTCCCAGATACTCCACAACACCTGTCAATTCCAGAATGTGTCGAGTTGGTAGAGGATACGACTAGTGCCTCCCCCCGTAGACCCACTAGACACATGGTCTCGAGTAGGAGGATGATGGATTGGAAGTTGTCGGCCAACAAGAAATTCTTGGTGATCGGCGACTCCAATCTGTCCCACCTACCACCTTTTTACGTCGACGACCTTCAGATCGACAGTTACCCGGGCGCCAGTTTTAGACACGCGGAGGCCATCCTACGCAAGACCGTAATTGCTGCACCGGTTGAAGTGTTGGTTCTAGCCTTTGGGATCAACCATCGTGAGCAGAAAGTTAAGGAGACCGCTATTAAGCAGCTCCAAGGGGCACTCAGGATGGCCGTGGCTACCTTCCCACGGGCCCGAGTGCTAATCCCCCTGATTAACTATTCGGCCGCTTTGCCCGTTGAGCAGAAAAACAACCTCGGGCGGCTGAATAGTTTAATCAGCAACAATTATGCTCACATCCCGGCTCTCGACAGCCGGGACTTTGAGACCCAACCCGACCTGGTCCACTGGACTCGGGACACGGCCAAGTTGATGCTCAAGCACTGGCTTGACTTTTTAAACTTGGCATCCCCATAATCCCGATCGCTCGGGGGGGCAATAAGAACGTGATAAATTTGGCCCATAATTTCACGCCAACCCCCTTACAAATCTCCCTCCTCAATAAGGGCCTCAACTTCATTCCTTCCACTAATCTCAGTAGCGACTGGCATCATCAACTTCAATTTGACCTCCAGCGCTACCACAGACGTGTCAAACTTGAGGTATACTATGAGAAACAAGATTCTCTCGGACCCACACCCTTCACAGCCCGTTCCGGCTGGGAGCCCTCACCTGGACTTATGCCTCCGGAATTCCAGGCTATGGTCCGGTCCGACGGGCTCTCCATGTCCGGTTCGGGTTGCGCACCTGCGGTCGCTCCCAATTTGACACGCGGAGAAGTCGAGGCCCTTCATAGTCTAAAAACAAACAAACATATTGTGATCAAACCAGCCGACAAGGGGAGTGCTGTTGTCATTTTTGACAGATCGCAATACATATGGGAGGGTTCTCGGCAGTTGAGTGACATGACGTATTATAAACCACTGCCGGAACCTATTTATCCGCAAACTATTCCCATGGTAGAAAAGATTCTGGATAATCTTCTACTTAAAAAATTTATCAATTTTAAACAACATAGGTATCTCATGGGGGAGCCGGATCCTCGCCCCCGCAGGTTCTACATGCTCCCTAAAATTCACAAGGAGCCAGACAAGTGGAGCAAGCCCCACGAGATCCCTCCGGGGCGACCCATTGTGTCTGACTGCGGCAGCGAGACGTACAGAACGGCGGCGTTCATCGATCATTATCTGACGCCGCTGTCCGTTCTGCA
>NC_084553.2:1313450-1320950 GCF_033978685.3 Nerophis lumbriciformis
GGTCCGGTCCGACGGGCTCTCCATGTCCGGTTCGGGTTGCGCACCTGCGGTCGCTCCCAATTTGACACGCGGAGAAGTCGAGGCCCTTCATAGTCTAAAAACAAACAAACATATTGTGATCAAACCAGCCGACAAGGGGAGTGCTGTTGTCATTTTTGACAGATCGCAATACATATGGGAGGGTTCTCGGCAGTTGAGTGACATGACGTATTATAAACCACTGCCGGAACCTATTTATCCGCAAACTATTCCCATGGTAGAAAAGATTCTGGATAATCTTCTACTTAAAAAATTTATCAATTTTAAACAACATAGGTATCTCATGGGGGAGCCGGATCCTCGCCCCCGCAGGTTCTACATGCTCCCTAAAATTCACAAGGAGCCAGACAAGTGGAGCAAGCCCCACGAGATCCCTCCGGGGCGACCCATTGTGTCTGACTGCGGCAGCGAGACGTACAGAACGGCGGCGTTCATCGATCATTATCTGACGCCGCTTTCCGTTCTGCACGACAGCTACCTCAGGGATACCTATGATTTTATTGATAAAATCAAGAAGGTCTGCATTCCCCCAGATGCCATTTTGTTTACCATCGACATTGACAGCCTGTATACAAACATTGATATAAATGAGGGGATACAGGCTGTCAAAAATGTCTTCTACAGGTACCGCGACGTTAGCAGGCCCGAAAAGGAGCTCCTGCAGCTCCTCGACATTAATTTGAGGAGAAACGACTTTGAGTTTGACGGTCGTTTCTACCTCCAAATTAAGGGCACTGCTATGGGCAAGAAATTTGCACCGGCGTATGCCAACATTTTTATGGCAGAGTGGGAGACCTCTGCCTTGGCCGCCTGCCCAAAACGTCCTCTCCACTACTTCCGGTACCTGGATGACATCTGGGGTGTCTGGACCCATTCCAGGGAGGAGTTCAGCGTGTTCTTAAACACGCTGAACACTCACAATAAAAATATCACCATCAAGTCGACCACGAGCAACACATCGGTCGACTTTTTGGACACCACGACATTCAAGGGTCCCGACTTTGCCGACACGCAACACTTGGACATCAGGGTGTTCTTCAAGGAGACCGACACCCACGCGCTCCTCTTCAAAAGCAGCTTCCACCCCAAGCATACCTTCGCGGGGTTGGTGAAATCCCAATTGTTGAGGTTCCATCGTGTCTGCACCAGAAGGGAGGACTTCCTGACGGCCTCGAGGACCCTCTTTTCTGCCCTGAAGGGGAGGGGCTATTCCAGGTCCTTCCTCCGACGGCAGTTGAGGGTCTTCTTGGACCCGAAGGGGCCTCCCCCTGGGACCGACATGATCCCTCTCATCACCACCTACTCTCCCTCGGCCGTGCGGGTCGCCAAGAAGGTCAAAGACCACTTCCGGACCTTTGCGGAGAGTAGCGGGAGGCTGCCGGGGCGCTACGTGGTGCCGGCCTACCGTAAGAACCCCAACTTGAATGATCTGTTGGTCAGGGCCAGGGTCAGCTCACTGAGAGACCCGCCCTCCACTAGGAGGGACACCCTTGTCCGCCACTCACAATGGTTGGTGAACCCCCACAACCGCAAGGTTTTCCAGCCGTTGTGCCGTGGCGGCCGACACACCCGGAACTGTGTGTACGTGATTCGGTGCCAACGATGTGGCGATATGTACGTGGGCGAGACGGGCAATACCTTAGCTAGGAGATTCGCCCAACACAAGTACAACATCGTTAGGCATAAAAATACCAACACTCACCTGGTGCAGCATTTTCTCCGACACGGGTGGTCTTCCGTCCGGGCGACTGTCGTAGAGACGGATCCCAAATGGAGCCTCGCCCAACGCCACCGGGCGGAGCTCCTTTGGATCTCCAAATTGGGCACCAGACATCCAGGGGGCCTAAATGAGATATGAGTGTGAGCCCGTTGGATTGTGACGGACAGTGCACATTCCCGTTTTTTCCCTTCTTTATTTTTCCCATATCCCCCACCCCCCCCTCTTCCCTAACCCTAACCATTCCCTTCTCCTTACCTAAAACCTACCCCCAAACCTAACCCTAACCCTAACCCTAACCCTAACCCTAACCCTAACCCCCTAACCCTAACCCTAACCCTAACCCTAACCCTAACCCTAACCCCTACCCCTAACCCTAACCCTAACCCTAACCCTAACCCCTAACCCTAACCCCTAAACCTAACCCTAACCCTAACCCTCTAACCCTAACCCTAACCCTAACCCTAACCCTAACCCTAACCCTAACCCTAACCCTAACCCTAACCCTAACCCAGCTTCCACCCCAAGCATACCTTCGCGGGGTTGGTGAAATCCCAATTGTTGAGGTTCCATCGTGTCTGCACCAGAAGGGAGGACTTCCTGACGGCCTCGAGGACCCTCTTTTCTGCCCTGAAGGGGAGGGGCTATTCCAGGTCCTTCCTCCGACGGCAGTTGAGGGTCTTCTTGGACCCGAAGGGGCCTCCCCCTGGGACCGACATGGTCCCTCTCATCACCACCTACTCTCCCTCGGCCGTGCGGGTCGCCAAGAAGGTCAAAGACCACTTCCGGACCTTTGCGGAGAGTAGCGGGAGGCTGCCGGGGCGCTACGTGGTGCCGGCCTACCGTAAGAACCCCAACTTGAATGATCTGTTGGTCAGGGCCAGGGTCAGCTCACTGAGAGACCCGCCCTCCACTAGGAGGGACACCCTTGTCCGCCACTCACAATGGTTGGTGAACCCCCACAACCGCAAGGTTTTCCAGCCGTTGTGCCGTGGCGGCCGACACACCCGGAACTGTGTGTACGTGATTCGGTGCCAACGATGTGGCGATATGTACGTGGGCGAGACGGGCAATACCTTAGCTAGGAGATTCGCCCAACACAAGTACAACATCGTTAGGCATAAAAATACCAACACTCACCTGGTTCAGCATTTTCTCCGACACGGGTGGTCTTCCGTCCGGGCGACTGTCGTAGAGACGGATCCCAAATGGAGCCTCGCCCAACGCCACCGGGCGGAGCTCCTTTGGATCTCCAAATTGGGCACCAGACATCCAGGGGGCCTAAATGAGGTGTGAGTGTGAGCCCGTTGGATTGTGACGGACAGTGCACATTCCCGTTTTTCCCTTCTTTATTTTTCCCATACCCCCCACCCCCCCTCTTCCCTAACCCTAACCATTCCCTTCTCCTTACCTAAAACCTACCCCCAAACCTAACCAGCCAGTGCCTCCAATCCTCTTACGGCTCTCACTCTCCCTCGCTCGCCCTCCTGGACCTGCCAAAACAGACAGAAAACGCATTAAATATACTCACCTGGGGATGGGACTCATATACAATCGGAGCATCATATTAAGGGGAGGTAACAGGGAATATATACCTAAAACCTACCCCAACCCTAATCCTAAAACCTAACCCTAACCCTAACCCTAACCCTAACCTCGGGTACGGTACACATACGTACATTCAGAGCATTACACTAAGGGGAGCTTACTGGGACTATCCTCTCCCAACTCTCTGTTTAATACTGAAGCCCTAGGTCACACATCCAGGGTACTTTCTGTATTATTTCTATTTGAATGTACTAGTGTTTGTCTATTATTATTATATATATATATATATATATATATATATACACATATATATTTATTATAATATATTATATAATATTTATACCATATTACATTGTATTATATTATATATCATATAACAATAACAATGTCTATCATTTCAGGTTATTGTTTTAGCAGACAGGATTTTGCAGTAGCATCCTGGGGCTTCAGAGGGTCACTGTTGTCTTCTTTTTACACTTGTGTTGTGGTCAAGACTTCTATTTTGAAGGCCAACTTGTGTTTGACGTGGACCCCACCCCTTCATTTAAATGTTATATTGCTATTAACACCTTTCTCCTGCAATACCTGTTTTCACTGCAAGGATAAAAGGTTGACTTTAGCCTACCTGCCGTGCTAACCTGCTAATACTCTACAAACGAGTCAGGCCTGATGAAGGTATCTTACCGAAACGTTGCCATCTGACTCGTTTCATGTAAATATACATTTTCTACTTTTTTCATATTTTTCTGACACATTGTAGTATTTTTCTTGTATTTGTTTACTTGCCGTGTCCAGTTGAAGGCCTGGTCGCGGCGCGACGCTTTCGTTCCACTAGTCGCTATTTTCTGTAAATAAACAGCCTATTTTTGATACTACATGTGCTATTTTTACTCACGAGATATTCCGGTGGCTCATTAGCGCGAGATACAGCATATTTTTGAACAAAAAAGCGTATCTCACCGTTTATGCAGCCAGCCATCAACCGGAAGTGATTATCTTGACCTCGGCGGAAGTCCCGCCTCCGAGCATTCCGTTCTCTCTTTTTCACAAAGGAAACGGATAAAGACAATTTATTTTTATAAAGCGAACAAACCTTTTTTCGCCAACCAGTTTTTTACATCATCCACACCAGCGACATATTAAAATAATTTTGCAATATGTCGGATGGGTTCGAATACGACTGGCTTCCGGTCAGGTCGGGGCGAAGACGCGCACGGCGACGTCAGGCTGCGCCTTCAGAGTGGCTCGCCCAGGATGATGAACGTTGTCATTATGACCAGGAGGAATATTTTTCTCAGTGGGATGAGCAGCGGCCCCAGAGGTCTTATGCGGATGTAGCACGGGGACGGCAGGATTCCTATCCGCGTCGCCCCTACCCGCAGACACGCCGCCATTTTGATGACCTACATCAAGAGCGCCGCAGCGCCCCTCAGTGGAATTATAGGAGAAACACACGCCAAAATAGGAATTTTGTGCCTTCAAGACAGCACTCTCAGGAGTACTTTAGGCCACAATATTCACCTCAAAGACGTCCCCGCTATCCTCCTCCCCCCAGGGGGACACGGAGGAAACGCCGGGATGCTTCCAGGAGGAATGGGCGCTCCCGTAATACCAGTAGAGACATGGACTCTAGGCCTCCCAGACATTATTCTCAGGACTATTTTTTACCTGAACATTGGCCTCAAAGACGTCCTCGCAATCCTCCCCGTCCCAAGAAGACACGCAAGAAGCGTCAGGACGCTTCTCGGAGGACTGCACCCCCTGACAACTCCACAACGTCCATGGAGGGGAATTTAAAAGCACAGTGTTTTTATAATATTATCAAAATAACACATCATTTGAATAATGTTACAAAAGACACTCACCCCCAGTCCATAATAAAAATGGAAGAGACGCTTGCCACCATGATCAAACCAGCGGTCTCCAACCCTGACGTTGAGACGCTTATCAGGTGCAATGCCAGGACTTGGGCATTAACGACGGTTGAGGTTTTAAGAGACCATTATAAAAACACTCTACAAGTGGAATTGGACAAGATAACCAGTTTTATTGACGAGGTTTGGAGACCCGCTTTTCAGCTGGCCTCTACATGGGCCAAGAAACATCTGGGACGCAGACTGATGGGGGACACCCTCGGGAAGGCCGAGGCTCTGATCGTCGCGGCCTTCGCCGACCCCCCTGTCAACGCGGAGGTGGTACGCCCGGCCCAGTCCTTGCCGGTCCAGACCGCCACCCGGGTATCGGTGGGCACCCATACTGACCCTACGGGCCCTGACGGGGCTCCTGGGGTGGTACGGGCTAGCAGCCCTCCGGCTCGGGTCGTCGCCCGAGTCTCGGTGGCTACCAGCACCGACGCCGTGGCTCCAGATTGGTCTCCTGAGGTGGATCGGGATGCAATCCCTCCAGCACGGGTTGCCCCGATCTTCCTTCCTCGTCGACCGGAACCACCCAAGGAGCAGAGGGTGACACAGCCCCGGGCCACGGACAGCGGGCCTGCCCAGGACACCCTCGGCGAGGCTCCGCCCACCCAGCTTATTCCTGCATCTCGCAGGAGGCTTCCTCTGGGATCACCTGCAAGACAAGACACACAGGAGACCCCCACTCAGACCGAGGACGACGATGACTCACCACGTGGGTCCACAAGCTCCGGGGCGGATCAAACCCAGGACACCCCCACCCATACAGAGGACGACGATGACTCACCAGGGGGACCCACGGCCTCCTCGCCTCTCCTGATCGACTTTCGGGATGAAGAACAGGAGCGGGGGCTTTCTTCGGTGATGTCCCCTCGTTACTCTTCCGCGACCCCCGACTGGTCCCCTCTCCAGCCTGGGACGGCAGATGAGACGGCACCACAGGGTGAATTTTCACCACGGGGGCCCACACTTTCCGGGGCTCCTATGGTGGACTATGAGGACTCACCCTTGCAGCGGACGCCTCCTCAGGAGACGCCCCCTCAGGAGATGCTTCCTCAGGAGTCCCCCGATTGGGCACATTTGTTCCCTGGGGCACTAAAAAGGAAGCCACACAAGAGGCCTTCCGTCCCAGATACTCCACAACACCTGTCTATTCCAGAATGTGTCGAGTTGGTAGAGGATACGACTAGTGCCTCCCCCCGTAGACCCACTAGACACATGGTCTCGAGTAGGAGGATGATGGATTGGAAGTTGTCGGCCAACAAGAAATTCTTGGTGATCGGCGACTCCAATCTGTCCCACCTACCACCTTTTTACGTCGACGACCTTCAGATCGACAGTTACCCGGGCGCCAGTTTTAGACACGCGGAGGCCATCCTACGCAAGACCGTAATTGCTGCACCGGTTGAAGTGTTGGTTCTAGCCTTTGGGATCAACCATCGTGAGCAGAAAGTTAAGGAGACCGCTATTAAGCAGCTCCAAGGGGCACTCAGGATGGCCGTGGCTACCTTCCCACGGGCCCGAGTGCTAATCCCCCTGATTAACTATTCGGCCGCTTTGCCCGTTGAGCAGAAAGACAACCTCGGGCGGCTGAATAGTTTAATCAGGAACAATTATGCTCACATCCCGGCTCTCGACAGCCGGGACTTTGAGACCCAACCCGACCTGGTCCACTGGACTCGGGACACGGCCAAGTTGATGCTCAAGCACTGGCTTGACTTTTTAAACTTGGCATCCCCATAATCCCGATCGCTCGGGGGGGTAATAAGAACGTGATAAATTTGGCCCATAATTTCACGCCAACCCCCTTACAAATCTCCCTCCTCAATAAGGGCCTCAACTTCATTCCTTCCACTAATCTCAGTAGCGACTGGCATCATCAACTTCAATTTGACCTCCAGCGCTACCACAGACGTGTCAAACTTGAGGTATACTATGAGAAACAAGATTCTCTCGGACCTACACCGTTCACAGCCCGTTCCGGCTGGGAGCCCTCACCTGGACTTATGCCTCCGGAATTCCAGGCTATGGTCCGGTCCGACGGGCTCTCCATGTCCGGTTCGGGTTGCGCACCTGCGGTCGCTCCCAATTTGACACGCGGAGAAGTCGAGGCCCTTCATAGTCTAAAAACAAACAAACATATTGTGATCAAACCAGCCGACAAGGGGAGTGCTGTTGTCATTTTTGACAGATCGCAATACATATGGGAGGGTTCTCGGCAGTTGAGTGACATGACGTATTATAAACCACTGCCGGAACCTATTTATCCGCAAACTATTC
>NC_084553.2:1325950-1335950 GCF_033978685.3 Nerophis lumbriciformis
TTATTATAATATATTATATAATATTTATACCATATTACATTGTATTATATTATATATCATATAACAATAACAATGTCTATCATTTCAGGTTATTGTTTTAGCAGACAGGATTTTGCAGTAGCATCCTGGGGCTTCAGAGGGTCACTGTTGTCTTCTTTTTACACTTGTGTTGTGGTCAAGACTTCTATTTTGAAGGCCAACTTGTGTTTGACGTGGACCCCACCCCTTCATTTAAATGTTATATTGCTATTAACACCTTTCTCCTGCAATACCTGTTTTCACTGCAAGGATAAAAGGTTGACTTTAGCCTACCTGCCGTGCTAACCTGCTAATACTCTACAAACGAGTCAGGCCTGATGAAGGTATCTTACCGAAACGTTGCCATCTGACTCGTTTCATGTAAATATACATTTTCTACTTTTTTCATATTTTTCTGACACATTGTAGTATTTTTCTTGTATTTGTTTACTTGCCGTGTCCAGTTGAAGGCCTGGTCGCGGCGCGACGCTTTCGTTCCACTAGTCGCTATTTTCTGTAAATAAACAGCCTATTTTTGATACTACATGTGCTATTTTTACTCACGAGATATTCCGGTGGCTCATTAGCGCGAGATACAGCGTATTTTTGAACAAAAAAGCGTATCTCACCGTTTATGCAGCCAGCCATCAACCGGAAGTGATTATCTTGACCTCGGCGGAAGTCCCGCCTCCGAGCATTCCGTTCTCTCTTTTTCACAAAGGAAACGGATAAAGACAATTTATTTTTATAAAGCGAACAAACCTTTTTTCGCCAACCAGTTTTTCACATCATCCACACCAGCGACATATTAAAATAATTTTGCAATATGTCGGATGGGTTCGAATACGACTGGCTTCCGGTCAGGTCGGGGCGAAGACGCGCACGGCGACGTCAGGCTGCGCCTTCAGAGTGGCTCGCCCAGGATGATGAACGTTGTCATTATGACCAGGAGGAATATTTTTCTCAGTGGGATGAGCAGCGGCCCCAGAGGTCTTATGCGGATGTAGCACGGGGACGGCAGGATTCCTATCCGCGTCGCCCCTACCCGCAGACACGCCGCCATTTTGATGACCTACATCAAGAGCGCCGCAGCGCCCCTCAGTGGAATTATAGGAGAAACACACGCCAAAATAGGAATTTTGTGCCTTCAAGACAGCACTCTCAGGAGTACTTTAGGCCACAATATTCACCTCAAAGACGTCCCCGCTATCCTCCTCCCCCCAGGGGGACACGGAGGAAACGCCGGGATGCTTCCAGGAGGAATGGGCGCTCCCGTAATACCAGTAGAGACATGGACTCTAGGCCTCCCAGACATTATTCTCAGGACTATTTTTTACCTGAACATTGGCCTCAAAGACGTCCCCGCAATCCTCCCCGTCCCAAGAAGACACGCAAGAAGCGTCAGGACGCTTCTCGGAGGACTGCACCCCCTGACAACTCCACAACGTCCATGGAGGGGAATTTAAAAGCACAGTGTTTTTATAATATTATCAAAATAACACATCATTTGAATAATGTTACAAAAGACACTCACCCCCAGTCCATAATAAAAATGGAAGAGACGCTTGCCACCATGATCAAACCAGCGGTCTCCAACCCTGACGTTGAGACGCTTATCAGGTGCAATGCCAGGACTTGGGCATTAACGACGGTTGAGGTTTTAAGAGACCATTATAAAAACACTCTACAAGTGGAATTGGACAAGATAACCAGTTTTATTGACGAGGTTTGGAGACCCGCTTTTCAGCTGGCCTCTACATGGGCCAAGAAACATCTGGGACGCAGACTGATGGGGGACACCCTCGGGAAGGCCGAGGCTCTGATCGTCGCGGCCTTCGCCGACCCCCCTGTCAACGCGGAGGTGGTACGCCCGGCCCAGTCCTTGCCGGTCCAGACCGCCACCCGGGTATCGGTGGGCACCCATACTGACCCTACGGGCCCTGACGGGGCTCCTGGGGTGGTACGGGCTAGCAGCCCTCCGGCTCGGGTCGTCGCCCGGGTCTCGGTGGCTACCAGCACCGACGCCGTGGCTCCAGATTGGTCTCCTGAGGTGGATCGGGATGCAATCCCTCCAGCACGGGTTGCCCCGATCTTCCTTCCTCGTCGACCGGAACCACCCAAGGAGCAGAGGGTGACACAGCCCCGGGCCACGGACAGCGGGCCTGCCCAGGACACCCTCGGCGAGGCTCCGCCCACCCAGCTTATTCCTGCATCTCGCAGGAGGCTTCCTCTGGGATCACCTGCAAGACAAGACACACAGGAGACCCCCACTCAGACCGAGGACGACGATGACTCACCACGTGGGTCCACAAGCTCCGGGGCGGATCAAACCCAGGACACCCCCACCCATACAGAGGACGACGATGACTCACCAGGGGGACCCACGGCCTCCTCGCCTCTCCTGATCGACTTTCGGGATGTAGAACAGGAGCGGGGGCTTTCTTCGGTGATGTCCCCTCGTTACTCTTCCGCGACCCCCGACTGGTCCCCTCTCCAGCCTGAGACGGCAGATGAGACGGCACCACAGGGTGAATTTTCACCACGGGGGCCCACACTTTCCGGGGCTCCTATGGTGGACTATGAGGACTCACCCTTGCAGCGGACGCCTCCTCAGGAGACGCCCCCTCAGGAGATGCTTCCTCAGGAGTCCCCCGATTGGGCACATTTGTTCCCTGGGGCACTAAAAAGGAAGCCACACAAGAGGCCTTCCGTCCCAGATACTCCACAACACCTGTCAATTCCAGAATGTGTCGAGTTGGTAGAGGATACGACTAGTGCCTCCCCCCGTAGACCCACTAGACACATGGTCTCGAGTAGGAGGATGATGGATTGGAAGTTGTCGGCCAACAAGAAATTCTTGGTGATCGGCGACTCCAATCTGTCCCACCTACCACCTTTTTACGTCGACGACCTTCAGATCGACAGTTACCCGGGCGCCAGTTTTAGACACGCGGAGGCCATCCTACGCAAGACCGTAATTGCTGCACCGGTTGAAGTGTTGGTTCTAGCCTTTGGGATCAACCATCGTGAGCAGAAAGTTAAGGAGACCGCTATTAAGCAGCTCCAAGGGGCACTCAGGATGGCCGTGGCTACCTTCCCACGGGCCCGAGTGCTAATCCCCCTGATTAACTATTCGGCCGCTTTGCCCGTTGAGCAGAAAAACAACCTCGGGCGGCTGAATAGTTTAATCAGCAACAATTATGCTCACATCCCGGCTCTCGACAGCCGGGACTTTGAGACCCAACCCGACCTGGTCCACTGGACTCGGGACACGGCCAAGTTGATGCTCAAGCACTGGCTTGACTTTTTAAACTTGGCATCCCCATAATCCCGATCGCTCGGGGGGGTAATAAGAACGTGATAAATTTGGCCCATAATTTCACGCCAACCCCCTTACAAATCTCCCTCCTCAATAAGGGCCTCAACTTCATTCCTTCCACTAATCTCAGTAGCGACTGGCATCATCAACTTCAATTTGACCTCCAGCGCTACCACAGACGTGTCAAACTTGAGGTATACTATGAGAAACAAGATTCTCTCGGACCCACACCCTTCACAGCCCGTTCCGGCTGGGAGCCCTCACCTGGACTTATGCCTCCGGAATTCCAGGCTATGGTCCGGTCCGACGGGCTCTCCATGTCCGGTTCGGGTTGCGCACCTGCGGTCGCTCCCAATTTGACACGCGGAGAAGTCGAGGCCCTTCATAGTCTAAAAACAAACAAACATATTGTGATCAAACCAGCCGACAAGGGGAGTGCTGTTGTCATTTTTGACAGATCGCAATACATATGGGAGGGTTCTCGGCAGTTGAGTGACATGACGTATTATAAACCACTGCCGGAACCTATTTATCCGCAAACTATTCCCATGGTAGAAAAGATTCTGGATAATCTTCTACTTAAAAAATTTATCAATTTTAAACAACATAGGTATCTCATGGGGGAGCCGGATCCTCGCCCCCGCAGGTTCTACATGCTCCCTAAAATTCACAAGGAGCCAGACAAGTGGAGCAAGCCCCACGAGATCCCTCCGGGGCGACCCATTGTGTCTGACTGCGGCAGCGAGACGTACAGAACGGCGGCGTTCATCGATCATTATCTGACGCCGCTGTCCGTTCTGCACGACAGCTACCTCAGGGATACCTATGATTTTATTGATAAAATCAAGAAGGTCTGCATTCCCCCAGATGCCATTTTGTTTACCATCGACATTGACAGCCTGTATACAAACATTGATATAAATGAGGGGATACAGGCTGTCAAAAATGTCTTCTACAGGTACCGCGACGTTAGCAGGCCCGAAAAGGAGCTCCTGCAGCTCCTCGACATTAATTTGAGGAGAAACGACTTTGAGTTTGACGGTCGTTTCTACCTCCAAATTAAGGGCACTGCTATGGGCAAGAAATTTGCACCGGCGTATGCCAACATTTTTATGGCAGAGTGGGAGACCTCTGCCTTGGCCGCCTGCCCAAAACGTCCTCTCCACTACTTCCGGTACCTGGATGACATCTGGGGTGTCTGGACCCATTCCAGTGAGGAGTTCAGCGTGTTCTTAAACACGCTGAACACTCACAATAAAAATATCACCATCAAGTCGACCACGAGCAACACATCGGTCGACTTTTTGGACACCACGACATTCAAGGGTCCCGACTTTGCCGACACGCAACACTTGGACATCAGGGTGTTCTTCAAGGAGACCGACACCCACGCGCTCCTCTTCAAAAGCAGCTTCCACCCCAAGCATACCTTCGCGGGGTTGGTGAAATCCCAATTGTTGAGGTTCCATCGTGTCTGCACCAGAAGGGAGGACTTCCTGACGGCCTCGAGGACCCTCTTTTCTGCCCTGAGGGGGAGGGGCTATTCCAGGTCCTTCCTCAGACGGCAGTTGAGGGTCTTCTTGGACCCGAAGGGGCCTCCCCCTGGGACCGACATGATCCCTCTCATCACCACCTACTCTCCCTCGGCCGTGCGGGTCGCCAAGAAGGTCAAAGACCACTTCCGGACCTTTGCGGAGAGTAGCGGGAGGCTGCCGGGGCGCTACGTGGTGCCGGCCTACCGTAAGAACCCCAACTTGAATGATCTGTTGGTCAGGGCCAGGGTCAGCTCACTGAGAGACCCGCCCTCCACTAGGAGGGACACCCTTGTCCGCCACTCACAATGGTTGGTGAACCCCCACAACCGCAAGGTTTTCCAGCCGTTGTGCCGTGGCGGCCGACACACCCGGAACTGTGTGTACGTGATTCGGTGCCAACGATGTGGCGATATGTACGTGGGCGAGACGGGCAATACCTTAGCTAGGAGATTCGCCCAACACAAGTACAACATCGTTAGGCATAAAAATACCAACACTCACCTGGTTCAGCATTTTCTCCGACACGGGTGGTCTTCCGTCCGGGCGACTGTCGTAGAGACGGATCCCAAATGGAGCCTCGCCCAACGCCACCGGGCGGAGCTCCTTTGGATCTCCAAATTGGGCACCAGACATCCAGGGGGCCTAAATGAGGTGTGAGTGTGAGCCCGTTGGATTGTGACGGACAGTGCACATTCCCGTTTTTCCCTTCTTTATTTTTCCCATACCCCCCACCCCCCCTCTTCCCTAACCCTAACCATTCCCTTCTCCTTACCTAAAACCTACCCCCAAACCTAACCCTAACCCTAACCCTAACCCTAACCCCTAACCCCTAACCCTAACCCTAACCCTAACCCTAACCCTAACCCAACCCTAACCCTAACCCTAACCCTAACCCTAACCCTAACCCAACCCTAACCCTAACCCTAACCCTAAC
The DNA here is from genome assembly GCF_033978685.3 of Nerophis lumbriciformis. Classification (NCBI taxonomy): domain Eukaryota; kingdom Metazoa; phylum Chordata; class Actinopteri; order Syngnathiformes; family Syngnathidae; genus Nerophis; species Nerophis lumbriciformis. The sequence goes on from NC_084553.2 coordinate 1,331,757, forward strand.
CCTAACCCTAACCCCTAACCCTAACCCTAACCCCTAACCCTAACCCTAACCCTAACCCTAACCCTAACCCTAACCCTAACCCTAACCCTACCCTAACCCTCTTCCCTAACCCTAACCATTCCCTTCTCCTTACCTAAAACCTACCCCCAAACCTAACCAGCCAGTGCCTCCAATCCTCTTACGGCTCTCACTCTCCCTCGCTCGCCCTCCTGGACCTGCCAAAACAGACAGAAAACGCATTAAATATACTCACCTGGGGATGGGACTCATATACAATCGGAGCATCATATTAAGGGGAGGTAACAGGGAATATATACCTAAAACCTACCCCAACCCTAATCCTAAAACCTAACCCTAACCCTAACCCTAACCCTAACCCTAACCTCGGGTACGGTACACATACGTACATTCAGAGCATTACACTAAGGGGAGCTTACTGGGACTATCCTCTCCCAACTCTCTGTTTAATACTGAAGCCCTAGGTCACACATCCAGGGTACTTTCTGTATTATTTCTATTTGAATGTACTAGTGTTTGTCTATTATTATTATATATATATATATATATATATATATACACATATATATTTATTATAATATATTATATAATATTTATACCATATTACATTGTATTATATTATATATCATATAACAATAACAATGTCTATCATTTCAGGTTATTGTTTTAGCAGACAGGATTTTGCAGTAGCATCCTGGGGCTTCAGAGGGTCACTGTTGTCTTCTTTTTACACTTGTGTTGTGGTCAAGACTTCTATTTTGAAGGCCAACTTGTGTTTGACGTGGACCCCACCCCTTCATTTAAATGTTATATTGCTATTAACACCTTTCTCCTGCAATACCTGTTTTCACTGCAAGGATAAAAGGTTGACTTTAGCCTACCTGCCGTGCTAACCTGCTAATACTCTACAAACGAGTCAGGCCTGATGAAGGTATCTTACCGAAACGTTGCCATCTGACTCGTTTCATGTAAATATACATTTTCTACTTTTTTCATATTTTTCTGACACATTGTAGTATTTTTCTTGTATTTGTTTACTTGCCGTGTCCAGTTGAAGGCCTGGTCGCGGCGCGACGCTTTCGTTCCACTAGTCGCTATTTTCTGTAAATAAACAGCCTATTTTTGATACTACATGTGCTATTTTTACTCACGAGATATTCCGGTGGCTCATTAGCGCGAGATACAGCATATTTTTGAACAAAAAAGCGTATCTCACCGTTTATGCAGCCAGCCATCAACCGGAAGTGATTATCTTGACATCGGCGGAAGTCCCGCCTCCGAGCATTCCGTTCTCTCTTTTTCACAAAGGAAACGGATAAAGACAATTTATTTTTATAAAGCGAACAAACCTTTTTTTTCGCCAACCAGTTTTTCACATCATCCACACCAGCGACATATTAAAATAATTTTGCAATATGTCGGATGGGTTCGAATACGACTGGCTTCCGGTCAGGTCGGGGCGAAGACGCGCACGGCGACGTCAGGCTGCGCCTTCAGAGTGGCTCGCCCAGGATGATGAACGTTGTCATTATGACCAGGAGGAATATTTTTCTCAGTGGGATGAGCAGCGGCCCCAGAGGTCTTATGCGGATGTAGCACGGGGACGGCAGGATTCCTATCCGCGTCGCCCCTACCCGCAGACACGCCGCCATTTTGATGACCTACATCAAGAGCGCCGCAGCGCCCCTCAGTGGAATTATAGGAGAAACACACGCCAAAATAGGAATTTTGTGCCTTCAAGACAGCACTCTCAGGAGTACTTTAGGCCACAATATTCACCTCAAAGACGTCCCCGCTATCCTCCTCCCCCCAGGGGGACACGGAGGAAACGCCGGGATGCTTCCAGGAGGAATGGGCGCTCCCGTAATACCAGTAGAGACATGGACTCTAGGCCTCCCAGACATTATTCTCAGGACTATTTTTTACCTGAACATTGGCCTCAAAGACGTCCCCGCAATCCTCCCCGTCCCAAGAAGACACGCAAGAAGCGTCAGGACGCTTCTCGGAGGACTGCACCCCCTGACAACTCCACAACGTCCATGGAGGGGAATTTAAAAGCACAGTGTTTTTATAATATTATCAAAATAACACATCATTTGAATAATGTTACAAAAGACACTCACCCCCAGTCCATAATAAAAATGGAAGAGACGCTTGCCACCATGATCAAACCAGCGGTCTCCAACCCTGACGTTGAGACGCTTATCAGGTGCAATGCCAGGACTTGGGCATTAACGACGGTTGAGGTTTTAAGAGACCATTATAAAAACACTCTACAAGTGGAATTGGACAAGATAACCAGTTTTATTGACGAGGTTTGGAGACCCGCTTTTCAGCTGGCCTCTACATGGGCCAAGAAACATCTGGGACGCAGACTGATGGGGGACACCCTCGGGAAGGCCGAGGCTCTGATCGTCGCGGCCTTCGCCGACCCCCCTGTCAACGCGGAGGTGGTACGCCCGGCCCAGTCCTTGCCGGTCCAGACCGCCACCCGGGTATCGGTGGGCACCCATACTGACCCTACGGGCCCTGACGGGGCTCCTGGGGTGGTACGGGCTAGCAGCCCTCCGGCTCGGGTCGTCGCCCGGGTCTCGGTGGCTACCAGCACCGACGCCGTGGCTCCAGATTGGTCTCCTGAGGTGGATCGGGATGCAATCCCTCCAGCACGGGTTGCCCCGATCTTCCTTCCTCGTCGACCGGAACCACCCAAGGAGCAGAGGGTGACACAGCCCCGGGCCACGGACAGCGGGCCTGCCCAGGACACCCTCGGCGAGGCTCCGCCCACCCAGCTTATTCCTGCATCTCGCAGGAGGCTTCCTCTGGGATCACCTGCAAGACAAGACACACAGGAGACCCCCACTCAGACCGAGGACGACGATGACTCACCACGTGGGTCCACAAGCTCCGGGGCGGATCAAACACAGGACACCCCCACCCATACAGAGGACGACGATGACTCACCAGGGGGACCCACGGCCTCCTCGCCTCTCCTGATCGACTTTCGGGATGAAGAACAGGAGCGGGGGCTTTCTTCGGTGATGTCCCCTCGTTACTCTTCCGCGACCCCCGACTGGTCCCCTCTCCAGCCTGAGACGGCAGATGAGACGGCACCACAGGGTGAATTTTCACCACGGGGGCCCACACTTTCCGGGGCTCCTATGGTGGACTATGAGGACTCACCCTTGCAGCGGACGCCTCCTCAGGAGACGCCCCCTCAGGAGATGCTTCCTCAGGAGTCCCCCGATTGGGCACATTTGTTCCCTGGGGCACTAAAAAGGAAGCCACACAAGAGGCCTTCCGTCCCAGATACTCCACAACACCTGTCTATTCCAGAATGTGTCGAGTTGGTAGAGGATACGGCTAGTGCCTCCCCCCGTAGACCCACTAGACACATGGTCTCGAGTAGGAGGATGATGGATTGGAAGTTGTCGGCCAACAAGAAATTCTTGGTGATCGGCGACTCCAATCTGTCCCACCTACCACCTTTTTACGTCGACGACCTTCAGATCGACAGTTACCCGGGCGCCAGTTTTAGACACGCGGAGGCCATCCTACGCAAGACCGTAATTGCTGCACCGGTTGAAGTGTTGGTTCTAGCCTTTGGGATCAACCATCGTGAGCAGAAAGTTAAGGAGACCGCTATTAAGCAGCTCCAAGGGGCACTCAGGATGGCCGTGGCTACCTTCCCACGGGCCCGAGTGCTAATCCCCCTGATTAACTATTCGGCCGCTTTGCCCGTTGAGCAGAAAAACAACCTCGGGCTGCTGAATAGTTTAATCAGGAACAATTATGCTCACATCCCGGCTCTCGACAGCCGGGACTTTGAGACCCAACCCGACCTGGTCCACTGGACTCGGGACACGGCCAAGTTGATGCTCAAGCACTGGCTTGACTTTTTAAACTTGGCATCCCCATAATCCCGATCGCTCGGGGGGGTAATAAGAACGTGATAAATTTGGCCCATAATTTCACGCCAACCCCCTTACAAATCTCCCTCCTCAATAAGGGCCTCAACTTCATTCCTTCCACTAATCTCAGTAGCGACTGGCATCATCAACTTCAATTTGACCTCCAGCGCTACCACAGACGTGTCAAACTTGAGGTATACTATGAGAAACAAGATTCTCTCGGACCTACACCGTTCACAGCCCGTTCCGGCTGGGAGCCCTCACCTGG
>NC_084553.2:1340950-1343450 GCF_033978685.3 Nerophis lumbriciformis
AGTGGGAGACCTCTGCCTTGGCCGCCTGCCCAAAACGTCCTCTCCACTACTTCCGGTACCTGGATGACATCTGGGGTGTCTGGACCCATTCCAGTGAGGAGTTCAGCGTGTTCTTAAACACGCTGAACACTCACAATAAAAATATCACCATCAAGTCGACCACGAGCAACACATCGGTCGACTTTTTGGACACCACGACATTCAAGGGTCCCGACTTTGCCGACACGCAACACTTGGACATCAGGGTGTTCTTCAAGGAGACCGACACCCACGCGCTCCTCTTCAAAAGCAGCTTCCACCCCAAGCATACCTTCGCGGGGTTGGTGAAATCCCAATTGTTGAGGTTCCATCGTGTCTGCACCAGAAGGGAGGACTTCCTGACGGCCTCGAGGACCCTCTTTTCTGCCCTGAAGGGGAGGGGCTATTCAAGGTCCTTCCTCCGACGGCAGTTGAGGGTCTTCTTGGACCCGAAGGGGCCTCCCCCTGGGACCGACATGATCCCTCTCATCACCACCTACTCTCCCTCGGCCGTGCGGGTCGCCAAGAAGGTCAAAGACCACTTCCGGACCTTTGCGGAGAGTAGCGGGAGGCTGCCGGGGCGCTACGTGGTGCCGGCCTACCGTAAGAACCCCAACTTGAATGATCTGTTGGTCAGGGCCAGGGTCAGCTCACTGAGAGACCCGCCCTCCACTAGGAGGGACACCCTTGTCCGCCACTCACAATGGTTGGTGAACCCCCACAACCGCAAGGTTTTCCAGCCGTTGTGCCGTGGCGGCCGACACACCCGGAACTGTGTGTACGTGATTCGGTGCCAACGATGTGGCGATATGTACGTGGGCGAGACGGGCAATACCTTAGCTAGGAGATTCGCCCAACACAAGTACAACATCGTTAGGCATAAAAATACCAACACTCACCTGGTTCAGCATTTTCTCCGACACGGGTGGTCTTCCGTCCGGGCGACTGTCGTAGAGACGGATCCCAAATGGAGCCTCGCCCAACGCCACCGGGCAGAGCTCCTTTGGATCTCCAAATTGGGCACCAGACATCCAGGGGGCCTAAATGAGGTGTGAGTGTGAGCCCGTTGGATTGTGACGGACAGTGCACATTCCCGTTTTTCCCTTCTTTATTTTTCCCATACCCCCCACCCCCCCTCTTCCCTAACCCTAACCATTCCCTTCTCCTTACCTAAAACCTAACCCTAACCCTAACCCTAACCCCTAACCCTAACCCTAACCCTAACCCTAACCCCCTAACCCCCTAACCCTAACCCTAACCCTAACCCTAACCCTAACCCTAACCCCCTAACCCTAACCCTAACCCTAACCCTAACCCTAACCCTAACCCTAACCCAGAAGGGAGGACTTCCTGACGGCCTCGAGGACCCTCTTTTCTGCCCTGAAGGGGAGGGGCTATTCCAGGTCCTTCCTCCGACGGCAGTTGAGGGTCTTCTTGGACCCGAAGGGGCCTCCCCCTGGGACCGACATGATCCCCCTCATCACCACCTACTCTCCCTCGGCCGTGCGGGTCGCCAGGAAGGTCAAAGACCACTTCCGGACCTTTGTGGAGAGTAGCGGGAGGCTGCCGGGGCGCTACGTGGTGCCGGCCTACCGCAAGAACCCCAACTTGAATGATCTGTTGGTCAGGGCCAGGGTCAGCTCATTGAGAGACCCGCCCTCCACTAGGAGGGACACCCTTGTCCGCCACTCACCATGGTTGGTGAACCCCCACAACCGCAAGGTTTTCCAGCCGTTGTGCCGTGGCGGCCGACACACCCGAAACTGTGTGTACGTGATTCGGTGCCAACGATGTGGCGATATGTACGTGGGCGAGACGGGCAATACCTTAGCTAGGAGATTCGCCCAACACAAGTACAACATCGTTAGGCATAAAAATACCAACACTCACCTGGTGCAGCATTTTCTCCGACACGGGTGGTCTTCCGTCCGGGCGACTGTCGTAGAGACGGATCCCAAATGGAGCCTCGCCCAACGCCACCGGGCGGAGCTCCTTTGGATCTCCAAATTGGGCACCAGACATCCAGGGGGCCTAAATGAAGTATGAGTGTGAGCCCGTTGGATTGTGACGGACAGTGCACATTCCCGTTTTTTCCCTTCTTTATTTTTCCCATATCCCCCAACCCCCCCCTCTTCCCTAACCCTAACCATTCCCTTCTCCTTACCTAAAACCTACCCCCAAACCTAACCCTAACCCTAACCCCTAACCCCTAACCCTAACCCTAACCCTAACCCTTACCCTTACCCTAACCCTAACCCTAACCCTAACCCTAACCCTAACCCTACCCTAACCCTAACCCTAACCCTAACCCTAACCCCCCCCCCCCAACCCTAACCCTAACCCTAACCCTAACCCTAACCCTAACCCCTAACCCTAACCCTAACCCTAACCCTAACCCCCTAACCCTAACCCTAACCCTAACCCCCTAACCCTAACCCTAACCCTAACCCCTAACCCTAACCCTTGAAGTGATTTAATACTT
>NC_084553.2:1348450-1378450 GCF_033978685.3 Nerophis lumbriciformis
GACGGGGCCTAACCTTGACGAATTGTTGACGGACCGTGCATTTTCCTCCCCCCCCCCTCTCTCACGCTCTCTCTTACCATATCCCTAAAACCTAACCCCTAACCCCAACCCTAACCCTAACTGGGGGGTTTTATTGGACAGGATTGGAAGGAGCCATTCCGGGTGGCCTCAGCGTGGGCCAGGGCACACTTGGGACACAGATTGGCGACCGACGCCAACCCTAACCCTAACCCTAACCTCGGATCGGGGTCCCCCGGGGGCCTTGCGTGCGGTTTGGGTGCCTCTTACCCTAATTCCCTATCCCCCACCCCCTCCTACTCCTAAACCTAACCCTAACCCTACCCCAAAAACCTAAACCTAACCTAGACTAGACTTACTTTTTGTTGTCATTCAAATTTTAACTTTACAGTACAGATAAGAACGAAATTTTGTTGCCTTAGCTCACGTTAGTGCAGGATAAAAAAGCAATAAGGTGCAGATATAAATAAATAGATTACTGTACATATAAATATATTGCACTTTTGCATATGCATCCAGGTTTATGGATGTATGTAATATTGTCTTTTTTATTCCGGGGAGTTGAGGGGATAATTATGATGCGTTCAAGAGTCTTACGGCCTGAGGGAAGAAACTATTACAGCACCTGGAGGTTCTGCTTCGGAGGCTGCGGAACCCCAACCCCAACACTAACTCTAACCTTATACATTGTACATGAAGTATGTGTATTATTGCCACTGGCCAGCAGGAGGCACTGTTGGATAGAGAGTCAACATGATTGCCAACGGACGTGTGTACATAGCTTTCCTAAGATTGAAGTTACAAAAACTAAAAGTAGAAATCAAAATGTTTGTGAAGCTAATGACTAGGTAACAAAAGGTGTGAATAGTCAAACTGCCTTTCCACAAGTGCAGGCTTATTTTTGTGCTCTCCACAAGAAATCTGTTTTTATTCCTTTTCCCTGCCCTGTCCAGCCACTCTGGCAAATAATATTGTTGAGTATCAATTGACATTATAAAGTGGATGCTTCACCTGTTTCATTACTTGACTGAATTAGTGGAAAATGGTAATCTACCCCATCAGGAGAGGAGAGAAAAAGAGAAAATAACACAAACGGGGAAATGTGAGTGACGAAGGAGACAAAGAAAACAACAATATCAGAGCTACATCATCAGACACAGTAAATACAAATATGATGCCAATATTCATAAAATACATTCAAATGAACAGTAATATTACAGTATTGACTGATCATTGTTACACTATGGCCATAAAAGTAATAGTAATATGATTATTAACAAATACTAATATTTACCATTTATTATCACCATAAATATCAACTCAAAAGCAACAATGACAGTATTAACAAATAATAATATTAATAATGATAATAATAATAATAATAATACTATTTACCTCTAGTATCACCTTAAATATCAACTCAAAAGCAACAATGACAGTATTAACAAATAATAATATTAATAATGATAATAATAATAATAATAATACTATTTACCTCTAGTATCACCTTAAATATCAACTCAAAAGCAACAATGACAATATTAACAAAGAATATTAATATTTTCCTCTATTATCACCATTACTATCAACCCAAATGTAGCGATTCATAGGGTTAGGGTTAGAGTAGGAAGGAGATTGTTTTATTCATTTTACTGTGTTATGAGCATGCTAAGAAAAAGGACATGTTGGCAATATATGTTTTGTCTTGAAAGTGATATATTCCTGTGGAATTGAACCTTTAGGAGTTGGCTAAATGTCATGTTTGACCTCATGTATTTGTGTCTTTTTCGTGTGCGTGCGTGCTTGCGTGAGTGCATGTCAATGTGTGTGTGTGTGTGTGAGTGTGTTTGCGTGTGTACGTGTGTGTGCTTGTGTGTGTGTGTTTGTGTGTGCGCGCGCTCGTGTGTGTGTGTGAATGTGTGTGTGAGTGTTTGTGTGTGTGCCTGTGTGTGTACGTGTGTGTGCATGTGTGCGTGTCTGTGTGTGAGAGAATGTGTGTGCATGCGTGCGTGTGTGAGTGTTTGCGTGTGTACGTGTGTGTGCGTATGAGTGTTTGATTGTGTGAGTGTGTATGTGTGCGTGCTTGTGTGTCTGCGTGTGTGTGCCTGTGTGTGTGTGCATGCGTGCGTGTGTGAGTGTTTGCGTGTACATGCGTGTGTGTTTGTGCTTGTGTGTGTGAGTGTTTGCGTGTGCACTTGTGTGTACGTTTGTGCTTGTGTGTGTGAGTGTTTGCGTGTGTACTTGTGTGTACGTTTGTGCTTGTGTGTGCGTGTTTGCTGGTGTGAGTGCTTGTGTGTGTGCGTACGTCAATGTGTATGCGTGTGTGTGCATGCTTTCTTGAGTGTGTGTGTGCGCGCGTGTCTGCGTGTGAGTTGGTGCGTGCATGCGTGCGTGCGTGTGGGCATGTCTGTGTGTGAGTACGTGTGTGTGCATGTGTGTGTGCATGTCTGTGTGTGAGTATGTGTGTGTGTGCGTGCATGTGTGTGTGAGAGTGTTTGCATGTGTGCGAGTTTGTGTGTGTGCATGCTTTTGGGTGTATGTGTGTGTGTGCGCACGTGTCTGTGTGTGAGTTGGTGTGTGCATGCGTGCGTGTGTGAGTGTTTGCGTGTGCATGTGCGTGTGCGTGCGTGTCTGTGTGTGAGAATGTGTGTGAGAGTGTGCAAGTGTGTGCGTATGTCTGCGTGTGAGTGTGTGTGCGTGCGTGCGTGCGTGTGTGTGTGTGTGTTGACCTCCCTATCCTCTTATGAATGGGTGATGAGGAGGTGTAAGGGAGATAGATGGTCTGCAGCTCCATCTTGTCTCCTCTAATTGTAAAATATTAGTTACATTAGAGTGTGGCGCGTGATTAATGGAACTTATTTGGGAGGAGGACGCTCTCCTGCTGTGCTGCTAAAGAACACTTTTTACTGATGTCAGAGCTGACCAGCAGCAGCAAGGTGGACATGGAGGGGGAGCTTCTTCATTTCAAACAGGAAATTCTACAGGAAGATAAAGAATACAAAGGTCTTTTTTGTACTAAAACATGTGCAAACTTGATAGCACATACAAAGTTTTTCTTGTACTAAAACATGTGCAAACTTGATAGCACATGCAATGTTTTTCTTGTACTAAAACATGTGCAAACTTGATAGCACATGCAACGTTTTTCTTGTACTAAAACATGCGCAAACTTGATAGCACATGCAACGTTTTTCTTGTACTAAAACATGTGCAAACTTGAGAGCACAAGCAAAGTTGTTATTGTACTAAAACATGTGCAAACTTGATAGCACATGCAACATTTTTCTTCTACTAAAACATGTGCAAACTTTAGAGCACATGCAACGTTTTTCTTGTACTAAAACATGCGCAAACTTGATAGCACATGCAACGTTTTTCTTGTACTAAAACATGTGCCAACTTGATAGCACATGCAACATTTTTCTTCTACTAAAACATGTGCAAACTTGAGAGCACATGCAAAGTTGTTATTGTACTAAAACATGTGCAAACTTGATAGCACATGCAACGTTTTGCTTGTACTAAAACATGTGCCAACTTGATAGCACATGCAACGTTTTGCTTGTACTAAAACATGTGCAAACTTGATAGCACATGCAAAGCTGATTTACTAAACTTGAGGACTGAGTCAGGAAAAAAAGACAAGTCCAACCCCAAACCTCGTGTGTCTGTTTTTATGAATATGTGAACTATTTGTTGATCAACATATTGCCCAAAATACTGGGACGAGAAAATGCTAACCATATAACACATGCAATGTGATTTATCAAGACTAAAACTGTCATTTAGTTCAAACTAACAGTTTCCAAGAGGAAAGTTTCAATTCTAAACGCTGAAAAAAAACGTCAAGGATGGGGGAAGCTGCTATTTTTGTTTCTTATTTACGATTCCTGCTGGTAGAGCAAAGAATAATCTAGTTCAGTATTTAACATGAAACCTGATCCCTTGTGAATAAGTTTTAGTGGGCTTTGATTCCCCCCCCACCCCCCCAACACACACACACACACACACACACACACACACACACACACACACACACACACACACACACACACACACTATCTCTCCTTGAACACCTCCCCAGTTGTTATTTGTGAGTTCAGCTCAGAAGCAGAGTGAATCACATCAATTCCCTCGACTGCAGGAGCATTTTTTTAATCAACTAGTGCTTGAGAAAAATGCTCTTGACTCATCTCTACAAGCGTCAACTCTCTTCCGGCTGTTTGAACTGGTGTAAATATATCTTTTTACACGGGCACAATTCACTTGGATTCCAAAACCAATAGAGAGAAATGAAACAAGACCATTGTATTTTCATATTTTCATAGCGCTGCTCTTGTCTGGGTGTATTTCAAAGTAGTAACATTGTTTTAGCAGCAACTATAGCTAATGTTACCTGAGTCAAAAGTCAAATGGGCACTTTTTTTGTACTGACATTTTATTATGGACACTAGTCCACCGAAAAATGGAAATAAATATTTGTTTCCAGGGTCAAACCGTGATTATCATCAAGCCTTTGTGGAATGTGAAAAGAAGTGAAGCAGTATTGATGGTTGAAGGTAAATAGTGTAAAAAAATAAATAAATACAATAGTGTGTATAAATAAATAAATACAATAGTGTGTATAAATAAATAAATTAAAAAATAGTGTGTATAAATAAATAAATTAAATAGTGTGTATCAAACCTAGCTTTAGTAGGCAGATTGTTTATTACATTTAATTACACATTTGATCCGTATATAAAGTGCGTGCGTGTGTGTGTGTGCGTGTGTGTGTGTGTGTGTGTGTGTGTTCATCTCCTTTCTGCCTTTTTACACACACAATTGTATACATTGATCCGGGGTTCATTCCCCTTTCTAAACTCCTGGAAGAAATGAAAATGCTGAAAATGCAACTAGTTTTTCAATAGACTCAGAGAGATTTGGATCTTAATTGGTTCCCAGTATTTCCTAGAATTAGGGCTCTCAAACGATTCAAATATTTAATGGTGATTAATGGCATTTTGTTCAGCGTCAACTCAAAATGAACCGTGATTAATTGCAGATCTATACTGCTCCTGACTATTTAAGCTCTCCAGTTTCAGTACTCGGCACCAGTAGATTTCCTGATGTTTCACCCTTCCTGCCGTGTTCATCTCCTCTGCTTTGGCTCTCCTCGCGCTCCACTTCCTCGCTGTTGCTTTGTGGTGTATCCATTACCTTACACACCTTAAGTGGGCTATTTATGTTCGCTCACACCTTAATTGGGCTCCCTTAGTTATTGTTGTTCTCGCTCCTTTTGTTAGGATTTGTATTTATTTTCTGCTCTGCGTTTGGGGTCCTACTCTGACTAAGTTAATCGTGACTCACACAATATACTTTCTTGGCATAGGAAACATTAAATAATGTTCAGGCTTCATAAGAGCAATGTTACTTTTGTGTACGTGTTACATTTAAAAAAAATCTTCTTCCATTTCAATCCGTTAACGTTTTAGGATTTTTTTTGTAATAAATACAAATTAGGTGATGATTTTGATTAACTTCCGGTTAATGTGATGTCCCGTGTGTTCACTTCCTGTTAAACCCGCCTTGTTTTAACGTGACTCTGTGGAGTTTGTGTTGATCCCGGATCATGGATGATCGGCAACATAAATCCCAGATCGGAACATCCCTAAAAGAAAGTTATAGAAAAAATGTAATTGAAAAAAATGACAAAAAAAGAGGAATGGAATAAATGTCCTGACTAACTCTGAGTGCTCCTTAATTATGTTCAGGCAGACATTCATCCGCTACTTCCTCTGATCGCAATGCAGCTTGGGCCCGAGGGGCTTCATTAGCAGGCTCAGATAATACCACACTAATGAAAACAAAAATACTTTCTCTCTTTCTGTCGCTTTCTTGAAGGCTGCTGGCCGAGCTCTCACTTGTCACTGTGAAGTCAAGTCCATTTATAGAGCGCTTTTTCTTCAGCACATTACGTAGTGAAAGCCATGATCTACACTTTGAAGCTCCATTTCAAGCAGTGTGGGTGGCGCTGGGAGCAGGTGGGTCTTGCCCAAGGACACTGCGGCAATGGAGCTATGCCAACCCAGCCACGCCGCCCTCTGTGCTGATTATGGTTACGGAATGAATGAAAAGCAAAAGAACAAATCAGCTCTCTGTCTGTAAAAAGTCAGGAGATTTGCTCAAATGAATTGTCCAAAGAAAACATATAAAGTGTGGAGCTGATCCCAGTCAACACAACACCAGAACGATGACAAACACATGCTAACTTCCCTAGCATTAGCTGCTGACAGTTAGAGCATATTTCCACAGACAAATGGAAGGCAGTTTGAGAACAAAAACTTTTAATAATGCTTTTTTTTCTATTTCCGCTGCATTGGACCTAACATGAAGAACATGAAATGCATGTTTCAAACAGATGGATTTTGCAGACAAACCATTAAAACACCAACAAATGACCAATTCTACATCACATTTAACATCACTAAAGTAGGTGTGCTGTAAATAGGACATGAAAGTATCATTCAAGTTGGCTGATAAAAATGTCAATTACAATGTTGTTAACTTGCATAAAAACCTACTTAAAGAAGAACTTCTTGACTGACACAAACTGCAACAGACACAAACCAACAACATTGTGAATGACTGACTCGTCCACAGACTAAAGACAGACTCTCCACAGTCAGATACTACACAACAGACACAAACCGACAACACTGTGAATGACTGCCTCGTCCACAGACTAAAGACAGACTCTCCACAGTCAGATACTACACAATAGACACAAACCAACAACATTGTGAATGACTGCCTCGTCCACAGACTAAAGACAGACTCTCCACAGTCAGATACTACACAATAGACACAAACCAACAACATTGTGAATGACTGCCTCGTCCACAGACTAAAGACAGACTCTCCACAGTCAGATACTACACAATAGACACAAACCGACAACATTGTGAATGACTGACACACACAAGACAAAAGAGAAGACGAGCGGACAATTACATGATGACTGATGATCCAGACTTGTTGCTTCTCCAACCAAAAAGTGGACTGCAAGGTACCACTGATCGTCACGCAGACTCGGAGCTTCCTCTCTTGTACGTTGTGCAATGCAGCAAATAAAAGGGAGGAGAGTGTAAAGAAAGTTTAGAAATGAACTGGGTCAACATGCAAGGTTATGTGTTCTGTAAAGAATAGCCTTCTTTCATTTTTAATCCCAAAGTATAGCAGAAGTCTGTTTCACTGCCGACACTAAATCAGGTTTATACAACTTTCCTGCAGCCACAATCTCCAAGTGGTACGTCTGCAGGGATAAAAGCAGCTTGATTGCTATTTATTTCTGAGTGCGTGCGGGCAAACAAACCGCCAGATGGAAGAAAGAGGTGGAAGCAGTTGACTTGTTTGGGGCCACAACCTGCTCACGCTAAAGTGTAAAATGGGATGAGATATCCTGCCTCTCGGACTTAACATAATGTAAGAGAGTGTGAAATTAAGGCGCACGCGAATAAAAGGTTCCTTTTATTTGTGTGCTGCCGTCTTGCTTATCTAGAAATTCAGACAAGTGGAACGTTCAAAGCCTCCAAACATGCGGCCATCCCTTTTGTCTGCTGGCGCCGCCAACAATGTAAGAGCAGAAAGCCGGAGAGGCGCCAAAGCTGCCGTCAGATTGGCCAAACACACAAAGCGGAGTCAAATCCCGCCTCAGGCTCCACATGGCGAGTGTTTGTCCATCCCGTTGACAACGTGACAATGCTTCCTTCTTAAGTCCCCCTTCCTCTCCGTATGCTCGTGGAAATGAAAGGGTTACAAATCCAGGGCACCAGAAGTTACTCCTAGCAAACTACGTTACAATGGCAACAAAAATAACAAACTAGGTTACAATGGCAACAAAAATAACAAACTAACAAAATAACAAACTGGGTTACAATGGCAACAAAAAGGCAGCTGAGCTCAACATCCATCGGAGGAAAACTTTCAAAATGTTTGTAGCTACAACAAAAACTACTACAATAACTACAAAGACAACTAGGGGCGGTATGGCGTAGTGGGTAGAGCGGCCGTGCTAGAAACCTGAGGGTTGCAGGTTCGCTCCCCGCCTCTTGCCATCCAAATCGCTGCTACTTCACCCTTGCCCCCCGTGCCACTCACACTGGTGAATGAATGAATGATAGGTGGTGGTCGGAGGGGCCGTAGGCACAAACAGGGCAGCTGTGGCTACAAATGTAGTTTACCACCACCAGGTGTGAATGAATGATGGCTTCTCACTTCTCTGTGAGTGCTTTGAGTATCTAATAATAGAAAAGCGCTATATAAATTCTAATCCATTATTATTAACTATAAAACTACAATAACTACAACAACAACGACTATGAGAAAACCTACAAAAATAACTCCTACAATAACAACAATAACTCAAAAAATGAACTGCAAAAGTATCTTCTACAAAAACCACTACAATAACAACAACTACAATAACTACCATAACTACAACAATAACTACAAAGACTACTGCAACAAAAACAATAACTACTACAATGACTAAAATAACCCTAACTACTACAATAACAACAAAATAACTACTTCAATAACAACTACTACAATAACTACAATAACCATAACTATTACAATAACAACAATAACTACTACAATAATTAAAATAAATAATTACAAAAACTACTACAATAACAACAAAAACTACTACAATAATTAAAATAATAAATAATTACAAAAACTACTACAATAACAACAAAAACTACTACAATAACAATAACAACAATAACTACTACGATAACAACAAATAATTACACTAACTACTACAATAATAACAATAACTTTTACAACAACTACAATATGAGTGAAGTGAAATGTGTGAAGCGACTGGGATGAGAATCAGCACCTCCAAGTCCGAGTCCATGGTTCTCGCCCGAAAAAGGGTGGAGTGCCATCTCCGGGTTGCGGAGGAGACCCTGCCCCAAGTGGAGGAGTTCAAGTACCTCGGAGTCTTGTTCACGAGTGGGGGAAGAGCAGATGGTGAGATCGACAGGCGAATCGGTGCGGCGTTTTCAGTAATGCGGACGCTGTATCGATCCGTTGTGGTGAAGAAGGAGCTGAACCGGAAGGCAAAGCTCTCAATTTACCGGTCAATCTACGTTCCCATCCTCACCTATGGTAATGAGCTTTGGGTTATGACCAAAAGGACAAGATCACGGGTACAAGCAGCCAAAATGAGTTTCCTCTGCCGGGTGGCGGGTCCCTCCCTTAGAGATAGGGTGAGAAGCTCTGTCATCCGGGAGGAGCTCAAAGTAAAGCCGCTGCTCCTCCACATGGAGAGGAGCCAGATGAGGTGGTTCGGGCATCTGGTCAGGATGCCACCAGGACACCTCCCTCGGGAGGTGTTTAGGGCACGTCCGACCGGTAGGAGGCCACGCGGAAGACCCAGGACACGTTGGGAAGACTATCTCTCCCGGCTGGCCTGGGAACGCCTCGGGATCCCCCGGGAGGAGCTGGACCAAGTGGCTGGGGAGAGGGAAGTCTGGGCTTCCCTGCTTAGGCTGCTGCCCCCGCGACCCGACCTCGGATAAGCGGAAGAAGATGGATGGATGGATGGAACAACTACAATAACAACAATTACAACTACTACAATAACTACAAAAATAACATCCGATACTGTCATTTTGTTACAAGGGAAGATTTACTTATTTAGCAACTACGGCTTCGCATCTCGACCTAAAATGGTGAATGGATATGAATCTTGATACATGGGTCATGATACGATTCACTGACTATACTTTTTAAAACATTGTGATTCCATGTGATGCAATTGGATGAAGATTCAATCTTTGCATGGTGAAAAGAACATGAAATGTATCATGTCAGAAGAATGTTTGTGTTTTTAAAAAGACACATACAAACAGCAGAAGTATCAACTTCAAAGCATTGCAATCCATAAACTTTACAAAAAGAAGATGTAAACAAAACACTTTTGGACAAGCTAGCAGGTATTTATGGTTGATGAGAAAAAACAAAATCAGTCTAAGCCTGGGCCACTAAGGAGGGGGGTCCAGACTGAGGCCAAGGAAAATGTACCTCATTTACCTGCTTTTTATAATCTTGTGCTTTTCTCCTGTTGAATGGTTGATTGCAACCACTCAATGTTTCTTTTCTCCTTGCATGTGTGTGTGACAAACATTTCTGAATTGCTGTATCTTCTGTATGTTGTGCACAAATATGTGAGCTTTACTTTATTGTAAGTTGTATTTAAAATGTTTTCCAGTCGCTTCCAAACGTGTGTGACGAACATTTCTGAATTGCTGTACTCTTCTGTGTACTGTGCCGAGAATAAACCCCCCCTGGTGGTCGGCAAGGGTACTACAAGTCTCCTCTTCATTCAGTCCGAAAGACCATCAAGACACAACGCAGAGTTAATTTTTAGCCCGTGGTCTTCGCATTTACACAAGCTAGTTATCCCATTTGACATAATAGGTTTGTGTTTGTCCATCCTTATATACAAAAATATTACTTTCATCATATTGTTCACATGAGGATTCTCTTAAGATGATGTCCCTTGACCACTGCTGTTCGCCCGAAATGATCCATCCCTTTGTCCTGGCTTTTCGATGGAGAACATTCACCATAGAACTCCCGATGTCGTGAGGATTGTTCACTTTGCTTACATTTGTCAACGTTCCAAAACGAGTATAACTCACAAGCTCTCAAGGAAAAAAACTAACTTCAGTGTTTCCCACAGGACAGGCATCTATTTGTGGTGGTGTGGTCGGGGTGCGGGGGGCGGCAGCGGCGATGACCAAGAAGAACGCGGAGTTGGAATATAATTACAACACTTTATGTACATATTTATATACAGATTTTAACAATGAGTTATTCACTGAAATATATTTATTAATTGTGGTTCTTACAAAAAATGTATCTTATAAAATATAAAAGCTAAAATGTCTCTTAAAGCTCTGCCCCTTTAATTAGTGCATACTAAATAATTTAACTTTAGCCTACTACTACAACCATATTATTTACCAGCAACATAAAGTGAAACAGAGGCAGAGGTGTCCTGCCACAGTCAGTCAACCTCCTCCTCCTGCTGCTGCTGAACAGGTCGCACTGGAGCTAGTCTCGCTCGCCAGACCCTCTTCCAGAGAAGAGGGAGACACTGGAGCTTACCGTGCTGGGTGTTATACAGCCATGACTTAAATTGTGGCATTTTAGCCATTCTGGATCGAAACCAGTCGCTCTATGTTTTGTCGTGGTCCTCGCTATAAGGCACATAAGAATATAAAATAGGACCCTTTTCATGAGAAAAGTGCATTTCTGATCTGACCCTGCTTTATTTTTCAGTGTTTGCTGAGTCTCACCTGTTGCCTCCGCCCTAGCTGGCTCTACATGCTGCCTGTCTTCCTCCTCTCCTACAACATCTCCCTGCGTACTTACTATCCCTTCCTCCTCACCCTCTCTTACTGCGCCAGATGCCACAGCTGTGGCACTAGTTGAAGCCTGGAAGTATTGGAAGCAAATTAATTTTCACACTGATGGACGTCTGTTCACTTTCCTTATGAGATTTCTAAGTGTCTACACCGTTTTGATAATACCTCCTGTAGTCCGGACTGTAGGCCTACCTCCTCTCAAAGTCGAGTCCTTTTCGGCCGTTGAAAACATTTTTCTATACTCATCTGTGTGAAGGAGTGAACATCCAACATTAGAATTTATTACTAACGAGCAGAAGCGCTCTATGTACAGTGCCGTCTAACCTTAAGCGGCAGCAGCTCAACACATGCAGGGTTCAACGTTAAGGTTTTTTTCTACTTGCCCGACTTCTCAAATCTACTTGCCCCAATATTTTTACTTGTCCTGCCTAGGTTTTTTTCTGGCTGTGTAGTGCTCATGGCTTATATCTTACTAAAATTCTTCCCGTTGACTATTTACAACACTACACAGTATTTATTATTATTATTATCTATAATTACATTTAAATGGCATTGCATACATGTAAAATTAAATGCTATTTCACATTATTTGACCAGTAGCAGTTACACCCATCTGAACAGGTCAGCCACCTGTTTAAAGCCCGATCACAGTTGAAATCTTGAAATGAAGGGCCTTTAATGGCCAAAACATTAACCTGGACAACATTTTAACAGCTGGTTGGCTCAGATGTTATTCTTTTCATTGCATTCACATGCTGCAGTGGACAGTGGACAATTTAGCGTCAGTATTAATGCAGTATCTGAAGCACCGTCTCCACGTGTGTTTATTGACAACAGGGTTATAACCTGGACACGTTAGCTCGTCGGTATGGTAACACGTGACTGTTACTACGTGCGTCTGCCCCGGCCCCCGAGTCAAACAGCGGCGGTGTTAATGAAGCAGCGTCAGGCTGCTCACCGTCAGTGAAACGCTCTGTGAAATCGCGGATTAACGTTAAATATATGACGAGCCACGAGCGATGCAGCTATAACCTATCTACCTATAACCTATATTATCCTCGTATTTTGATCCGGTCGGTCCGTTCTTTTACTTAGTCGTCGTCGTCGTCTTCTTCTTCTTCTTCTTCTGGCCCACCAGGTGAATTAAGTGCTATTGGCGGAGTTACAATGCATAGTAGGCTACCGCCACCTACCGCACCGGAGTTGTAACTACAAGGTACATTCACAGACAGAGTCCCATTGCTTTTATGAGCAGTCAAGCGAGTCAAAAGCCGAAAAATCCATTTGTGGCGGACGTAATTCTTTAAATAAATGGAGTAGGAAACACTGAACTTACTTTATTTTTTGATCTTGTCGTCAAGCATGACATCACGGCCACTACGTGGAAATACTTTGTTAAATTTTCTCTAATTCTTCTCACTTACAACTGGGGATGCGCGGCCTTGCCAGCAATTTGAGGATTCCAGGTTCAATTTCTGCTTCTGCCATCCTAGTCACTGCCGTTGTGTTCTTGAGCAAGACACTTTGCCCACCAGCTCCCAGTACCACTCACACTGCTTTAAATGTAGCTTAACCCTTGTGTGGTGTTCATATTGTTGTTACTCAGCCAGTGTTTGTGAGTCTGATGGACCCGTTGCATTTTGTGGCTTTTAATGCCTCACAATCAAACACTTTTATGTTAAAATACCATCCATCTATTCATCTATCTTCTTCCGCTTATCAGAGGTCGGGTCGCGGGGACAGCAGCCAAAGCAGGGAAGCCCAGACTTTCCTCTCCCCAGCCACTTCGTCCAGCTCTTCCCGGGGGATCCCAAGGCGTTCCCAGGCCAGCCGGGAGACAGTCTTCCCAACGTGTCCTGGGTCTTCTCCGTGGCCTCCTACCGGTCGGACGTGCCCTAAACACCTCCCTAGGGAGGCGTTCGGGTGGCATCCTGATCAGATGCCCGAACCACCTCATCTGGCTCCTCTCGATGTGGAGGCAGATGTTTACCTTATCCCAAAAACCATCTGTAATGAAGTGCTTCGAGAGGCTGGTAAAGGAATATATTGTCTCCAGACTTCCCCCCACATTAGACCCATACCAGTTTGCTTATCGCCCTAACCGCTCCACAGAGGACGCCATCTCCTCTGCACTCCACCTGAGCATAGAACATCTGGAAGGAAAGGACACACACGTGCGGCTGTTGTTTATAACTGACAATATAACCTGGTCCCTACACACCGGAGCTCTTGTAAAAAGAACTCAGCAGCGCATGCACTTTTTGCGTCGGATGAAAAGAGCACAGCTACCTCCCCCCATTCTCACCACATTCTACAGAGGCACTATAGAGAGCCTACAGTGCCTCAGACTGGAAGTCTCTCCAGAGAGTGGTGAAGACGGCGGAAAAGATCATCAGGACTCCTCTTCCACCTATCCAGGAGATCGCAAAAAGCCGCTGCCTGACCAGGGCTCAGAAAATCTGCAGAAACTCCTCCCACCCCCACCAAGAACTGTTTTCACTGCTGGACTCAAGAAAGAGGTCCGCAGCCTCCGTAGCAGAACCTCCAGGTTCTGTAACAGCTTCTTCCCTCAGGCTGTAAGACTCTTGAACGCATCATAATAATCCCCTCAACTCCCCCCAAAAATGGATTAACTGGCTGGAATATAAAGACAATATAACATACATCCATAAACGTGGACGCATGTGAGAAAGTGCAATATATTTATCTGTACAGTAATATATTTATTTATTTATATATGCACCTTATTGCTTTTTTATCCTGCACTACCATGAGCTAATGCAACGAAATTGCGTTCGTATCTGCACTGTAAAGTTCAAATTTGAATGACAATAAAAAGTAAGTCTAAGTCTAAGTCTAATACCCACAAACGCTGGCTGAGTAACAACAATATGAACGTTGCATGGAAATTTCTTTGCCAGTTTCTGCATCCCACAGGGATTCTCTTTTTTTGTGTTTCTGCAACTGCGGTTCCCACACAAGGTTGCAACATTGTTTGTCAACATTGTCTGCTCTCATTTGCTTGCACATTTGACCCTCTGATGTTCTGTGTACCTACACTCTGTCCTCCTCCTGTCTAGGCCTGCTGTGTGTGTGTGGTACACAGAACATCAATTTCCACAATTCTCTTAGCCCTGGGTCCAGTGGACCCGGACATCTTATATGTAATAGAAATGTGTAGGGAGGGTGTATGGTGTGTGGTCATTAAATATGCATTCTGATTTATGTTCTTCACAGAAAATGAGCCAAAGCCAGTGAGTCTCAGTTTGAAAAATTAATTAATTGTATATTTTTTCTTTTAATAAAAATCGAAAACGGGTCCCACAGACCCTAACACCACACAAGGGTTAAAGATGTAGAGAATGGGTTTCACTTTGAAAGCACTTTGAGTTTCTAGAGAAAATAGGGCTATTTAAATATGATTCACTGAAACCATGGTTTAAAGCTGTTCTGCAAAAAGTTGGTGAAGTTGACAAAGTTAGCCATGGACATTCTCCGTGTTGTCAACATCGCACCTTCTGCTGCATTTGTAGTCACTTCATTTTGCTCAAGCCAAAGGCTCACCAATGTGTTATTGATCAGGGATCTCAGCCAGGTAAAAATAAATAAATAGAGGAATTAAAAAATATCAGCTGGAGGTAAAGAGGGCCGTTTGGGGATTTGGGCGGCATTGCCCCCTGCAGTTGAAGAGATCTTACCATTTTTTAGATGCTTTGGAAGGCATTTCCGACATAGAAAATGCAAGAAAACAAGCAGCGGTTTCTATCTATCAGATGTTATAGCCCCATGGCCCACACTTTGTGGGCCATGGGGTGTAGCAACTTTAGCATGTTAGCAAACTCTTTGACTTGTGTGGGCTCTATTTAAGTTGTACGACTGAGGTTTCCTACATCATACATATTACCGTATTTTCCGCACTATAAGGCGCACCGGATTATTAGCCGCACCTTCAATGAATTACATATTTCATAACTTTGTCCACCAATAAGCCGCCCCGGATTATAAGCCGCGCCTACGCTGCGCTAAAGGGAATGTCAAAAAAAACAGTCAGATAGTTCAGTCAAACTTTAATAATATATTGAAAACCAGCGTTCTAACAACTCTGTCCCAAAATGTACGCAAATGTGCAATCACAAACATAGTAAAATTCAAAATGGTGTAGAGCAATAGCAACATAATGTTGCTCGAACGTTAATGTCACAACACACAAAATAAACATAGCGCTCACCTTCTGAAGTTATTCTTCATTCGTAAATCCTTCGAATTCTTCGTCTTCGGTGTCCGAATTGAAAAGTTGGGCGAATACGGGATCCAAAATGGCCGGTTCCGTCTCGTCGAAGTCATCGGAGTCAGTGTCACTGTTGTCCAGCAGTTCTGTGAATCCTGCCTTCCGGAAAGCTCGGACCACAGTTGTGACCGAAATATCTGCCCAGGCATTTACGATCCACTGGCAAATGTTGGCGTATGTCGTCCGGCGCTGTCTGCCCGTCTTAGTGAAGGTGTGTTCGCCTTCGGAGCTGTGTGAAAAAAGCCACCCGGCCTCTTCGCGTAAACTTCCCTTAACCACTCGCTCATCTTTTCTTCATCCATCCATCCCTTCGAGTTAGCTTTTATGATGACGCCGGCTGGAAAGGTCTCTTTTGGCAAGGTCTTCCTTTTGAATATCACCATGGGTGGAAGTTAGCATGGCAAGCTAGAACCACAGTGAAGGATGACTTCTCATTCCCTGTGGTGCGAATATTCACCGTACGTGCTCCCGTTCCACAGTGCGGTTCACAGGAATATCAGTTGCTGTGAAATACGGTAGTAATCCGTGTGCGGATGGAGAGATTGCGTCTTTTTATGAACCGGATCCTTGTCGCTTAGTAGGAGCCATTTTGTGGTCTTTACAGATGTAAACAGGAAATGAAACGTACGGTGATATCCGCGCGTTTTTTCTTCTTCTTCCGGGGGCGGGTGGTTGCTTACAGTAGAAGAAGAAGCGCTTCCTGTTCTATGGGGGCGGGTGCTTTCCTTGGCGGTTGCTTGCGTAGAAGAAGAAGCGCTTCCTGTTCTACCGGGAAAAAAGATGGCGGCTGTTTACCGAAGTTGCGAGATCGAAACTTTATGAAAATGAATCGTAATAAAGCGCACCGGGTTATAAGGCGCACTGTCAGCTTTTGAGAAAATGTGTGGTTTTTAGGTGCGCCTTATAGTGCGGAAAATACGGTAGTAAGGTATCGGAATAGAGTTACAAGTCCGAGAGGGACAAGGGGTATAAAATGGATGGATGGAGGGTACTCTCCCATACCTACTGTATACCTCCAAAATTGCTGTATTGGCATCGAAACATCCATATTGAAAGATGTATTACAAGTTCACATAGGAAAGTGTACATTAATTAATTGTAATTTTCCTGAGGGAACCCTCCTGAAGGAATCAATAAAGTACTACCTACCTACCTATCTATCCATCTATTTTCATGACAGTAAAGATTCACTGGCACAATATCAACTAAAATAGCTTATTTCAATTGAAATCCATTTTTTAAGATCATATAACATTGGAAAACATACAGCTAGAACACAGTACTGTGCAGAAAGTAGCAATATTTAATTACGTGATTTTAAATAGAGTGGTTTAATTAAGTGATTCATTGGCATACCACAAGATGGAGCAAGCTTACCACCCCAGGTGAAGAGTATCATCAGCAACATCTCACCGCAGGGAATATTACCTACCTTTGTTTTTTCTTGAGCCAGTCAACCAGGTTTGCTGGGCAAATGTCAAACTATTAGCACAATTTAACCGAAAAAAATATCTTACTTTGTGAACTCCTTACTGAAAATGGCAATACAATGATTGTAATTCTGACAGAGTGATGCTGATAAAATGCCTGAAAAGAAGATGTTCATGTCAACAAAAGCTAAAAGTAAGGTATTTAAGTGTTCCACAGAAGTTAAAATGGTTGAAAAAACAGAGAAATTGATATTATTTGCCCAGCTTTGGCAATGTAAATGAGACTTTCTGCATTAGCGCACCCGTCAAAGGCTGGGTTCCTGCTCACTTTACATTCCCTTAAAGAGGACCTATCATTTTTTGTCTACATTTAAAACACTTATTCTTGGTCTACATAACATGGAAGAATGGTTATTTGGTCAAATTTTTGCAAAGGTTTTGCTGTAACGACTGAAGGAATTGAACTATATTAGCATGCTAATGTCAAATATAAATAGTAGAATTCAATAAAGCCTTTATAATGTGGAATTATACATACAGTACAGTATATACGGTCATAGGCGCCGATCTACATTTCTGCCAGTGGGTGCTCGGTGTGTGTGTATTAGGGTTGACTCGATACCAATATTTTGGTAACGGTACCAAAAGTATATCGGTAATTTTCGGTAGTTTTCTAAATAAAGGGGACCACAAAAAATGTCATGATTGGCTTTATTTTAACAAAAAAATCTTACGGTACATCAAACATATGTTTATCATTGTAATTTGTTCCTTAAATTAAATAGTGAACATACTAGACAACTTGTCTTTTAGTAGAAAGTAAACAAAGACTCCTAATTAGTCTGCTGACGTATGCAGTAACATATTGTGTCATTTATCTACCTATTATTTTGTAACCCTAACCCTAAGTGGTAGAAAATGAATTATTAATCTACTTGTTCATTTACTGTTACTATCTGCTTATTTTCTGTTTCAACATGTTCTATCTACACTTCTGTTAAAATGTAATAATCACTTATTTTTCTGTTGTTTGATACTTTACATTAGTTTTGGATGATACCACAAATTTGGGTATCAATCCAACACCAAGTAGTTACAGGATCATACATTGGTCATATTCAAAGTCCTCGTGTGTCCAGGGACATATTTCCTGAGTTTATAAACATAATATAAATGTGAAAAAAACAAAATAAGATTTTGTGATGTTAAAAAAATCAATATAATCATAGTAGTATCGACTAGATACGCTATTGTACATGTTATCATCACAGTGGGTGTTAGGTGTAGATCCACCAATGGCTTTTGTTTATATTGTAGCGTCCCGGAAGAGTTGGTGCTGCAGGGAATTCCGGGATTGATTGATTTATTAGTCGATTGCACAGTACAGTACATATTCAGTACAATTGACCACTAAATGGTAACATCCGAATACGATTTTCAACCTGTTTAAGTCGGGTTCCACGTTAATCAATTCATAGGAATTTGTTCTGTAGTGTTTATGTTGTGTTGCGGTGCAAATATTATTCCAAAATGTGTTTATTGTTGTTGTTTCACTATATGGCACATGTTTATGACAGTGTTGGCATTGTTCATACTGCCACCCTTAGTGTGACATGTATGGCTGTTGACTAAGTATGAACTTCATTCACTAGTGTGTTTCAAAGTCATGGAGATCGTGTCATTACTTCAATATCAGGCACAATAAAATATTTGTTAGGCTTTGGTAATTAGACTATATGATATAGATTATATGTGACTTTATAGTTATGAAGGACAGACCAAACTCGCCACAATATTAACAAAAGCAAGATTGATTTTTCAAAAATGATTTTAAAGATTGAAAGTTGCCATCAATCCCACGTGGGTGCTCGGCATTGTCCGTGGGTGCTCGAGCCTGAAGCACCCAGGGGATTGGTGCCTATGTATACGGTACATACATATGTAATATGATATGTAATATTACTAGATGTTGACATATCATAAATGATAGGAATAATATCAATTTGTAAGTCTTGACCTTAGAGCTCTCATCAGTTCCCATATTTGTGTCACATGTAATTGGCCTCATGCTAATCTTTGGGTCACAGTCATAAACTCACGGCTCTCAGAAAGTTTGAGCCGATGCGATCAGTGGATCAGAAAATCAAGAGATGCTGGAATGAAGAAGATAGTGTGAGGAAGTTCTAGAAGCCAGATACATCAAGGGGTGATGGGCCAGATGACCAGAAGCAAGTGCAGGTGAGGACATACCAGAGGACCCCTGTCGATCAAAGCTTGCTCTGGACTACATGTGCTGGGCAATGTAGGAGCCAAGGACAGACTTTCTTAGGGACAGACTCGGGGGCAGGCCCTCTTGGAAAGACCCTGTGGAGCAGACCAAACTGCTTGGTCTGAGATGGTCTATGTCCCGGGATGTTCTCTTATTCTTTGTTTATGATTAAACGAAAACGCATAGGAGAAAAAGTTATCCTCCCTTCAGGACATAAATATTTTCAAGTCACTTTTTGTCTGCCTCTAAAAATAAACCCTTTTGGAAGGAGCAGTTTTTTGTATGCCAATGGACCTCATTGAACATTCGTCCCTGCCCCGGTGGCAATATTTGTAGTTTGAGAGAGACGCTTCCTGCAAGGAAAATATCTTGTTCTAATATATTAATTGTTTTAGCTGCAACATGAATAGCCTCAGCGATGGATTTCAGAGTCGAACCATATATGTATGTCTTAGAGTCAGACTCGGAACAAAAAGGAACCGAGGAAGAAACTTCAAAAGAAAATCTTGAAATGTATAGATCTCAAAGGTGTATATAATGTCTTTCGCCCCATTATTCTTATCATTGAATGTATTTTTTAGGGAAAATCATTCTTTATATACCTGGAGGTTGGTGAAGCTGATGGCAATGCATGTACAACACTCTGTGAAACCTTTTTATGTGTCTCCTGCTAATACATCTGTTAAGTGTCATGCATGCTCCTGTTAACCCTAACCCTAACCCAAAAGCGCCTTATTGCAGGTAAACTTGCAAAGGGACTTGTAAGCAAATATTAACATTGCTGCATGTATACTTTTGACCCAGCACATTTACCCACATTTTCAGCAGACCCATAATAAATTCATAAAAGAAGCAAACTTCACAAATGTTTTTTGTGACCAACATGTATGTGCTACAATCACTATCACAAAAAAATAAGAGTTGTAGAAATGATTGGAAACTCAAGACAGCCATGACAGTATGTGCTTTACAAGTGTATGAAAACTTTTGACCACAACTGAGTCAGCATTCAGCCCTTGACCAAATCTTTTTAGCCCAATGAGAGTCCAAAAGGTTTGGACACCCCTAGGTTAGGGTCACGGCTTCTCCTGTATGACCCAATTATGAATGGTACCAAAAGAACCCTTTCTTGTTGGAAATAATGACTTACTTGCTCAAAATCCAAGAGCGAAAACAAAACTATTGTTCAAAGAAGATTGCAGTGTCGTTCAAAATTGCTCACGACTACGTGTTTGTTGGGGTTTATTCGTTAGTAGCATAACTCCAAAAGATATGTTGGATGTTGATTAAACGTTCAGGAAATGTCAGAAATGTGATAAACAAGTAATTGATTTTGGGAGTTATCCGAATCACCGACTGATTTCAGTTTTTTTTTAAAGGATTCTTTACGAAAGGGAGTTAAGAGGTCAGCCTCCTGGAGTGCTTTTCTAGTCTTTGTAAAAGCAGCATCTTAGATCGTGCAGTGTTTATTGTGTTGATAAACTTTCAGAGACATTCCTCATACAGTGCAAACTTTTACATGTGTCGCAGCAGCAAAGCACACAAGTGTGTATTTGGGGGGGAATCAATAAATAGATAAATAAAAAGCAGCAGCTGAATGTGAAATGTTGTCCCCAGGATGAACGCTTTTTACTGTTAATGGAGAAATAGAGTGTGTGGCATATTTAATGGCTTTTGTTTTTATTGTACAGCACTGAATAATTAACTGGGAAGCAGCGTGTCGCATAGATTTATCTTTTAATTAAAATAACGTGCTTGCCGCATATTTGAGTGCTTGTCCAAATACATGCAAAATCCAAATTTATGTTCTGTTTATCTTCCTGTTAATTATTTGCAAATTATTCACTGTACAGCCCCTCCTCCTCAGTAATAAGCAGTCAGCCTTCATAATGTATGGATCATTGTAGCTCCGTCAACACAGTGACCACAAGCCGCTCATTACTAGAAGAAGAAAGGCAGCCATGTTGGAGCAACGCAATGTTCAAAATGACGCTTATTTCACACATTGAAATCCTTGGAAACATTCACTTTGACTTCAGTTCCAAACTTGTCAGTGTTGTTTTCTAAAACATTTTGGAGACCTGATACTAATTGGCACTAACCAGCAGCGAATTAACTCAAGTTTAGTTAAGACAATTTTATATAAGAAAAAGTATTTCATATAATTAAATAGAGGCAAGTTCTTCATGCTGACGAAGAGAAGATGGAGTCAATTATTTTCCTGCAAACCTCTGATACACATCTTTTTATTGCATTTCTTTTTTAAACACTTCTAAACAGACAGTTTGTAAGTCAATGGAGTCCTAGATGTAGCATGTTTCTAGAACAGATCAATAAAGCTTGAGAGGTGCAAATGGAATCAGCTGTGATGATGATCTAAGACACTGAGCGCCACGTCTGCCAAAAGATGACCGTCAACGCTAACAAAACTAAAGTCATCTTGCTACCATTGCTACGTCAAATCAAACTAAAAATACCACCCAACCAACACTCCTCTCTGGGTGTTCAATTCCAAAGCTGTTGACATGTGGCCTGGAGCTGTGGGTGTGATCATAGTTTGTGATCATAGCTTGTTGTCATGTCTTGTGTCATAGCTTGTTGTCATGTCTTGTGTCATAGCTTGTTGTCATAGCTTGTTGTCATGTCTTGTGTCAGTGCTCGTCGTCATGTGTTGTGTCATAGGTTGACGTCATGTGTTGTGTCATAGGTTGTCGTCATGTGTTGTGTCATAGGTTGTTGTCCTGTGTTGTGTCATAGGTTGTTGTCATGTGTTGTGTCATAGGTTGTTGTCATGTGTAACCTATACGTGCTACAAATTAATGCAATATATATATGGGGTGTTATGGGCTAGGAACAGAGACTAGGGTTTCGACTCGAAGAGAGAAGGCAGAGCTTAAATTGCATTTTGGTTGACACGGTGTATTAAAGAATTGGTGATGGACAGCAGATATATACACAACAATGAGTTGAATGGCCATTTAACATGAAAGTAATTTGGAAAACCACACAGTTACTATATACATATATACAATTCTAATTCCATTAGTGTCTCTGGATCTTGAATAAATCTCAGTTCAGACATAAAAAATACTCCAGTAATAATTTCAACTTAAAATGAGATGAGTGGGACTGGTCCCCTGTGCTCGCGAGCAACCTGGTCGATGTTGCTTGGGATCGCTTCAAAACAGCGTTCCTAAAGATACTAAATGACATGGCTCCCGTGAAAACAGTCAGGATCAAAGCCCGGCCTGAACCATGGATGAATCCGGACCTATTAGCTGCCATAAAAGACAGAGAGAGAAAATACTCCGATTACCAAAAGTGTAAATCAGAAGTAGATGAACAACCCAATAATAACAACCTCAAATCACTCCTTTCAACTCTCAAAAAGCAATGCAATAAATTAAGAAATAAGTCAACTAACCTGACAAAATCGTTAAAAAAAAATTACATTAACGACAAAATAGAGGAAAACACAAATAAGCCACGTGAGCTCTGGAAAATTCTCAATAACCAGCTTCCCGGTTGCAGCCAAAAACTTAGAACCAGACTCACCAACATCAGCATCAAGGAGGGTGACTCCCTCATTACAGACACAATGGAGGTAGCAAGCCGACTTAACACCTTTTTCACCAGCATAGCCACAACTCTTGTCAACAAGCTGTCCCACCACTCTGGTGGCTTTGGTGTAGAACACATTAAAGCCTTCTACAGAAAGCTAGGAGTATCCAACAACAATTTCAAATTAGAAATAGTCACAGCTGATGAGGTGCTTAAAAAATTGAGCGCGCTCCACCCAAACAAGGCCACCGGCCTTGACAATATCCCCTCCAGATTCCTCAGGGACTCTGCCTCCATCATTGCCCCAATCATCACGCACATAATAAACCTCTCAATTTCACAAGGCCAAGTACCAACAGATTTTAAGATAGCAAGAGTAACTCCCCTCTTTAAAAAAGGAAGCAAATTGGAACCTGGCAACTACCGACCTGTTTCTATTCTCAGTTCGATTTCGAAAGTAATGGAAAAAATAGTTTATGAACAGGTCGATGGTTACCTTGTCACCAATAAACTCATGTACAAATTCCAATCCGGCTTCAGAACTAACCACTCCACTGACATATGCCTTCTCTATCTGACCGACCACATCAAACATGAGGTGGACTGCGGCATGGTAATGCTGGACCTTCAGAAGGCCTTTGACACCATTGACCACGCTATACTGTTGGATACGCTCAGAGCAATCAGATTTGACAAAACCTCATTGAGCTGGATGCAATCTTACTTGGAGGGGAGGAATCAGGTGGTAGAGGTGAACGGCACCGTGTGTGTCCCCCCCCCCCCCCCCTCTCAGTGAGCTTTGGAGTCCCCCAAGGCAGTATATTGGGGCCTTTACTGTTCCTAGTATACATAAAAGACTTGTCATCAGCATGCGACTGTGAATTGTTCTTGTTTGCGGATGACTCGGCCCTGCTGGTATCAGACAAGGACAAGTCACAGGTGGAGAAAATCCTCAGTGCTGAACTCTGTAGAACTTGCACCTGGCTCGCTGACAACAAGCTATCCATACACTTGGGTAAAACTGAATCCATCCTGTTTGGGTCCCACATCAACCTTAAGAAAGTCAATGACTTTACTACAAAAGTGGGTGACATTGTTATCACCAGGAAGAATGAGGTCACCTACCTAGTTTTCATTCTAGAGGCTAATCTTTCTTGTGATAAAATGGCAACCAAGGTAATCAAAAAGGTCAACCAACGAACGAGATTTCTCTATAGAATCTCCTCTCTGGTCAACAAAAGCACCATGAGGATTCTGGCGGGAACTCTCGTTCAACCCTTTTTCCATTTCGCATGCACCTCCTGGTACCCTAGCACCTCCAAAACCCTCAAATCTAGACTCCAAACATCCCAGAACAAGCTAGTCAGATTACTTCTAGACCTCCACCCCAGATCACACCTCACTCCTACCCACTTCTCCAAAGGGGGCTGGTTCTGGGTGGAGGACAGAGTAAAACAACTTGCACTGAGCCTTGTCTATAAAATCCGCTACACCTCCCTGATACCGAAGTACATGTCAAACTACTTCCTTAACGTATGATCGCCATAACCACAACACCAGGGGGAGCTCCACTAACCACGTTAAACCCAGATTCCCATCTAACAAAGGTCTTAACTCATTCTCTTTCTATGCCACATCAATGTGGAATGCACTCCCAACAGGTGTAAAAGAAAAGGCATCTCTATCCTCCTTCAAAACCGCAATAAAAGTTCACCTCCAGGCAACTTCAACCCTAAACTAACACCCTCCCCGGGTTGTTAATAATCAAATGTAAACAATCAAATGCAGATACTTTTCTTATGCCTTCTGATCTCTCTCGCTCGCTCTCTCTCTCTCTATGTCCACTACTTGCTGTCCATATCCTACCAAGTCAGACCTACACTGTTTCAATGTCCATTTCTCTGTTCTCAATTGTTGATGACGGATGATAACAACCAAACCAAACCTAACCCCCCTCCACACCCCGAATTGTAAATAATGTAAATAATTCAATGTATACACCCTGATGATGATCTTGTGTGATGACTGTATTATGATGATAGTATATATCTGTATCATGAATCAATTTAAGTGGACCCCGACTTAAACAAGTGTGAAAAACTTATTGGGGTGTTACCATTTAGTGGTCAATTGTACGGAATATGTACTTCACTGTGCAACCTACTAATACAAGTCTCAATCAATCAAAACTTAATAGAGTTGTTGAAAAAAAGGATGGCAGTACAGTCCATGTACTGCAGGTTAAGGATGAAAATTGTAAAGGGTCGGCTCGAGAGCCTCCTACCTGCCCAGACAGAACAGGTGGTGGGGTTCCTGGCTGGAATCTTCCAAGAACGATCCTTGGACTAGATGTTTCTTTTCCTTAGCTCGCCATCAAAAAGAGAAGCCTGGCCTGTGGAAGAGCCAGGACCATTCTTATAAATCCATGTGTACACAAAATATCTTCTTTAAATAACACTAATTGTATTATAAAGTATCCAGAATATGTTCTAGTTCTTTCCTTAATATTGTACAACTTAAATCCATAAACATGTCAGAAGCACAATATGCAATAAAATGCTAAAATAACTATTAGCAGCATAAATATGACCTATACAAAGCAGTCAGTGCACTAAATGTGCTTATTATCAAAACACAATTAAAAGTACATTCAATACACAAATACTTATCAAAGGTTTAAGTCATAAAGCTTGTATATGGACGATTGAGAATATGCCAGAAAGACTGTTGCAATGAAACAATCGCAGAAAGATGAATGCTAAAGGTGCTATGTTCATAAATATAGACTCACCAACTCTTCTACAGTCACACAGCTTCATGAGAAAAAAACTCCTGCGCAGGTAGTCGGCTCTATAAAGTTACAAATAGGCATTTGAGTTTAGACTCAGTCAGAACAATATTTAGTTTAGACTCGGTCAGCACAATATTTAGTTTAGACTCAGTCAGAACAATATTTAGTTTGGACTCAGTCAGAACAATATTGAGTTTAGACTCAGTCAGAACAATATTTAGTTTGGACTCAGTCAGAACAATATTGAGTTTAGACTCAGTCAGCACAATATTGAGTTTGGACTCAGTCAGAACAATATTTAGTTTGGACTCAGTCAGAACAATATTGAGTTTAGACTCAGTCAGCACAATATTTAGTTTAGACTCAGTCAGAACAATATTTAGTTTAGACTCAGTCAGAACAATATTTAGTTTAGACTCAGTCAGCACAATATTGAGTTTAGACTCAGTCAGCACAATATTTAGTTTAGACTCAGTCAGAACAATATTGAGTTTAGACTCAGTCAGCACAATATTGAGTTTAGACTCAGTCAGCACAATATTGAGTTTAGACTCAGTCAGAACAATATTTAGTTTAGACTCAGTCAGAACAATATTTAGTTTAGACTCAGTCAGAACAATATTGAGTTTAGACTCAGTCAGCACAATATTTAGTTTAGACTCAGTCAGAACAATATTTAGTTTGGACTCAGTCAGAACAATATTGAGTTTAGACTCAGTCAGCACAATATTGAGTTTAGACTCAGTCAGAACAATATTGAGTTTAGACTCAGTCAGAACAATATTTAGTTTGGACTCAGTCAGAACAATATTGAGTTTAGACTCAGTCAGCACAATATTGAGTTTAGACTCAGTCAGCACAATATTTAGTTTAGACTCAGTCAGAACAATATTTAGTTTAGACTCAGTCAGAACAATATTGAGTTTAGACTCAGTCAGCACAATATTTAGTTTAGACTCAGTCAGCACAATATTTAGTTTAGACTCAGTCAGAACAATATTTAGTTTAGACTCAGTCAGAACAATATTGAGTTTAGACTCAGTCAGCACAATATTTCAGGTGAAAAGGAGAATAAAAAGCTACCTCGAGCAGAAATACAATCTTTTCCCCTCAAGTTGTGTCTCCTGGCCACTTCCTGCTACGGCTTATAAGCACAGCTAATTGGACCGTGGCGGTCACGTGACTAAGAAGCGCGCACAGCGCTCAAAGAGTAAAAGGAGGCAAGAGCATACCAGTCACTTCCTGCTACCGGCATATAAGCAAAGCTGATTGGACTGTGGTGGTCACTGACTAGAAAGAGCGCAAAGAGTAAATAGAAAACAAGATAGTACCAGTCACTGCAAAAGGTATGGATTTTACACCTGCGTTACACATGTGTTGTGTCATAGCTTGTTGTCATGTCTTAGGTTGTTGTCATGTGTTGTGTCATAGCTTGTTGTCATGTGTTGTGTCATAGCTTGTTGTCATGTGTTGTGTCATAGCTTGTTGTCTTGTCTTGTGTCATAGCTTGTTGTCATGTCTTGTGTCATAGCTTGTTGTCATGTCTTAGGTTGTTGTCATGTGTTGTGTCATAGTTTGTTGTCATGTCTTGTGTCATAGCTTGTTGTCATGTGTTGTGTCATAGCTTGTTGTCATGTCTTGTGTCATAGCTTGTTGTCTTGTCTTGTGTCATACCTTGTTGTCATGTCTTGTGTCATAGGTGTTGTCATGTCTTGTGTCATAGGTTGTTGTCATGTGTTGTGTCATGTGTTGTGTCATAGCTTGTTGTCATGTCTTGTGTCATAGCTTGTTGTCATGTCTTGTGTCATAGCTTGTTGTCATGTGTTGTGTCATAGCTTGTTGTCATGTGTTGTGTCATAGCTTGTTGTCATGTCTTGTGTCATAGCTTGTTGTCATGTGTTGTGTCATAGCTTGTTGTCATGTGTTGTGTCATAGCTTGTTGTCATGTGTTGTGACATAGCTTGTTGTCATGTCTTGTGTCATAGCTTGTTGTCATGTGTTGTGTCATAGCTTGTTGTCATGTCTTGTGTCATAGCTTGTTGTCATGTCTTGTGTCATAGCTTGTTGTCATGTGTTGTGTCATAGCTTGTTGTCATGTGTTGTGTCATAGCTTGTTGTCATGTGTTGTGTCATAGCTTGTTGTCATGTGTTGTGACATAGCTTGTTGTCATGTCTTGTGTCATAGGTGTTGTCATGTCTTGTGTCATAGCTTGTTGTCATGTGTTGTGTCATAGCTTGTTGTCATGTGTTGTGTCATAGCTTGTTGTCATGTGTTGTGACATAGCTTGTTGTCATGTCTTGTGTCATAGCTTGTTGTCATGTGTTGTGTCATAGCTTGTTGTCATGTCTTGTGTCATAGCTTGTTGTCTTGTCTTGTGTCATAGCTTGTTGTCATGTCTTGTGTCATAGCTTGTTGTCATGTGTTGTGTCATAGCTTGTTGTCATGTGTTGTGTCATAGCTTGTTGTCATGTGTTGTGTCATAGCTTGTTGTCATGTGTTGTGTCATAGCTTGTTGTCATGTGTTGTGACATAGCTTGTTGTCATGTGTTGTGTCATAGCTTGTTGTAATGTGTTGTGTCATAGCTTGTTGTCATGTGTTGTATCATAGCTTGTTGTCATGTGTTGTGTCATAGCTTGTTGTCATGTGTTGTGTCATAGCTTGTTGTCATGTCTTGTGTCATATTTTGTTGTCATGTGTTGTGTCATTGGTTGTTGTCATGTGTTGTGTTGGGAGGGGGGGGGGTTATGGTATTTTTCATTTTATTTTATTAATTTTTTTTGTCATAAAAAAACACAATCATGTGTGCTTACGGACTATCCCTGCAGACTGTATTGATCTATATTGATATATCATGTAGGAACCAGAAAAAATAATAACAGAAAGAAACAACCCTTTTGTGTGAATGAGTGTGAATGGGGGAGGAAGGTTTTTTGGGTTGGTGCACTAATTGTAAGTGTATCTTGTGTTTTTTATGTTGATTTAATAAAAAATAAAAAATAAACATTTAAAATATATATATATATATATTTCTTGTGCGGCCCGGTACCAATCGATCTACGGACCGGTACCGGTCCGCGGCCCGGTGGTTGGGGACCACTGATCTACACCTTGCATGTTGTCATCTACACCATGCATGTTGTCCATCTACACAATGCATGTTGTCATCTACACAATGCATGTTGTCCATCCACACAATGCATGTTGTCCATCTACACAATGCATGTTGTCATCTACACAATGCATGTTGTCCATCCACACAATGCATGTTGTCATCTACACAATGCATGTTGTCATCTACACAATGCATGTTGTCCATCCACACAATGCATGTTGTCATCTACACAATGCATGTTGTCATCTACACCATGCATGTTGTCCATCTACACAATGCATGTTGTCATCTACACAATGCATGTTGTCCATCCACACAATGCATGTTGTCATCTACACAATGCATGTTGTCATCTACACAATGCATGTTGTCTATCTACACAATGCATGTTGTCCATCCACACAATGCATGTTGTCATCTACACAATGCATGTTGTCATCTACACAATGCATGTTGTCATCTACACAATGCATGTTGTCCATCCACACAATGCATGTTGTCATCTACACAATGCATGTTGTCCATCCACACAATGCATGTTGTCATCTACACAATGCATGTTGTCATCTACACAATGCATGTTGTCATCTACACAATGCATGTTGTCCATCCACACAATGCATGTTGTCATCTACACAATGCATGTTGTCATCTACACAATGCATGTTGTCTATCTACACAATGCATGTTGTCCATCCACACAATGCATGTTGTCATCTACACAATGCATGTTGTCATCTACACAATGCATGTTGTCATCTACACAATGCATGTTGTCCATCCACACAATGCATGTTGTCATCTACACAATGCATGTTGTCATCTACACAATGCATGTTGTCTATCTACACAATGCATGTTGTCCATCTACACAATGCATGTTGTCTATCTACACAATGCATGTTGTCATCTACACAATGCACGTTGTCCATCTACACAATGCATGTTGTCTATCTACACAATGCATGTTGTCTATCTACACAATGCATGTTGTCATCTACACAATGCATGTTGTCATCTACACAATGCATGTTGTCCATCCACACAATGCATGTTGTCCATCCACACAATGCATGTTGTCATCTACACAATGCATGTTGTCC
>NC_084553.2:1383450-1403450 GCF_033978685.3 Nerophis lumbriciformis
CTTTAGCTAAGGCAAGCATGTGTTTATAAGTTATTAAACTATCACTCCATGTTTGATGGAGAACCTCAAGTTTAGTCGGTGCCATATGTGTTCCAGTTTTCTACATGATAGTGTAAGAGCTCTAGTTTCTTCTGTAAACCATGGGGTGCGCCTTTTAAGGACCTTTTTTTTTAGCTTTAGTGATGCTATACTATCAATGGTGTCGCACAGGGCATCATTACATTTGTTAGCGAGGTTATTATTAATCATTTACTTTGAATTTAATGGCAGCAAACTAGTCAGAGGGGCATTTTTACCAGTGTGTTACATGGCCTTTCCTTTTAACAACACTCAGTAAAGGTTTGGGAACTGAGGAGACACATTTTTGAAGTGGAATTCTTTGTCATTCTTGCTTGATGTACAGCTTACCATACCATCACACATGCTGCCTTTTACACTTTCACCCTAGAACATGCCTTGGCCACTAATACACCCCCATACCATCACACATGCTACCTTTGACACTTTCACCCTAGAACATGCCTTGGC
This sequence comes from Nerophis lumbriciformis, assembly GCF_033978685.3. Taxonomy (NCBI): domain Eukaryota; kingdom Metazoa; phylum Chordata; class Actinopteri; order Syngnathiformes; family Syngnathidae; genus Nerophis; species Nerophis lumbriciformis. The sequence goes on from NC_084553.2 coordinate 1,383,979, forward strand.
CACTAATACACCCCCATACCATCACACATGCTGACTTTTACGCTTTCACCCTAGAACATGTCTTGGCCACTAATACACCCCCAAAGTCCACAGTTTCCAAAAACAATTTGAAATGTGGACTCGTCAGACCACAGAACACTTTTCCACTTTGCATCAGTCCATCTTAGATGAGCCCAGCGAAGCATTTCTGGGTGTTGTTGATAAATGGCTTTGGCTTTGCATAGTAGAGTTTTAACTGGCACTTACAGATGTAGCGACCAACTGTAGTTACTGACAGTGGTTTTCTGAAGTGTTCCTATACCCATGTGGTGATATCCTTTACACACTGATATGGCTTTTTGATGCAGTACCGCCTGAGGGATCCAAGGTGTTTAATATGGCTTACGTGCAGTGATTTCTCCACATTCTCTCAACTTTTTGATGATATTACGAGCGTAGATGGTGAAATCCCTAAATTCCTTGCAATAGCTGCTTGAGAAATGTTGTTCTTAAACAATTTGCTCAGGCATTTGTTGACAAAGTGGTGACCCTCGCCCCGTCCTTGTTTGTGAATGAGTGAGCATTTCATGGAAGCTGCTTTTATACCCAATCATGGCACCCACCTGTTCCCAATTAGCCTGTTCACCTGTGGGATGTTCCAAATAAGTCTTTGATGAGCATTCCTCAACTTTCTCACTCTTTTTTGCCACTTGTGCCAGCTTTTTTGAAACATGCTGCAGGCATCAAATTACAAATGAGCTAATGTTTGCAAAAAATAGCAAAGTTTGTCAGTGTGAACATGAAATATCTTGTCTTTGCAGTCTATTCAATTGAATATAAGTTGAAAAGGATTTGTATCCCTAACAATTTTGATAGAATTGTGAATTACAGAGCTTTAGGTTGTTCTCTACATTGAAAATAATGTAAAACAACATTGATCAACTATTTATTTCATGTTGTAAGATCAGTGTTAAGCTGGAAATCATCTCTTGCTCCAAATACCAGCAGGATTCATTAAAAGTCAATTAGCGCCCACAGGAAGAAGTGAGAAAGATGAGGGGATTCGAACATCGCGGGCCGGTAAACGGACCGTTGTGTTTGTGCTGGCCTTAAATGTTGTCGCTCATGCAAATTTAATGAGTTGCATTTTTTTTCAAGCGCACACAACGGCTGAATGCATAATGAAAGAGCTTAGAAATAATGAAAGATGCTGTTTTCAGACAGATTTCAATTCACTGCTGGGAGATGAAAATAAAATAATACATATGAAATAATACATATGAAATAATACATATGAAATAATACATATGTGAAGATGGCAACATGAAGGCTTAAAAGACAGCAGGTTTCTTGCTAAAACAATGTTTGGGGATTTCCATATACTTATATAAAAAAACAGCTAACAACAGTATTGGAGTGAATACTAGGTGGGTAGTATTGAAGTACTTGTAATACGACAGTATTGTACCAAATACTTATTTAAAAACCAACAGCTACCAACAGTATTAGAGTGAATACTAGGTGGGTAGTATTGCAGTACTTTTATTACGACAGTATTGTACCATATACTTCTATCAAAACCAACAGCTACCAACAGTATTGGAGTGAATGATAGGTGGGTAGTATTGCAGTACTTTTATTACGACGGTATTGTACCAAATACTTATTTAAAAACCAACAGGTACCAACAGTATTGGAGTGAATGATAGGTGGGTAGTATTGCAGTACTTTTATTACGACGGTATTGTACCAAATACTTATTTAAAAACCAACAGCTACCAACAGTATTGGAGTGAATGATAGGTGGGTAGTATTGCAGTACTTTTATTACGACGGTATTGTACCAAATACTTATTTAAAAACCAACAGGTACCAACAGTATTGGAGTGAATGATAGGTGGGTAGTATTGCAGTACTTTTATTACGACGGTATTGTACCAAATACTTATTTAAAAACCAACAGGTACCAACAGTATTGGAGTGAATGATAGGTGGGTAGTATTGCAGTACTTTTATTACGACGGTATTGTACCGTATACTTCTATCAAAACCAAGAGCTACCAACAGTATTGGAGTGAATGATAGGTGGGTAGTATTGCAGTACTTGTAATACGATGGTATTGTACCAAATACTTATTTAAAAACCAACAGCTACCAACAGTATTGGAGTGAATGATAGGTGGGTAGTATTGCAGTACTTTTATTACGACGGTATTGTACCATATACTTCTATCAAAAGCAACAGTGTAGAAAGTTGTTTTTGCATAGAAGGAACTCTTTAAAGTTCACTTTGAGCATTTTTCAACTTTGATGAAAGTGTTGAAGAAAAAGTGCTTCAAATTGTAAGATTTTGCTTTAAAGTCATTCATGACTTGACACAGGACCTCAGAATGGTTGACTTTTTCTGTGAAACTTCTTCCAAACAAAGGATGAGCTACAGGAAGTTCTGTATTCTGTATTCTATTCCAGCCTGACTTGTCAGAAAATGTTCCCAAATTGTAAATCCAATGTTTGCTTTGAGTTGACTCTTGACTCTTTGCAGAAGGAAAAAGCAAATGGTGTGTTTTCAGGTCACTGTGAATCCTAAACTGGCTGTCAGGCTCCTGATTGGACCTCCCATGGTGCTGCTGGGGGCATGTGCCAGTCTTCCAGGGCAGCATTCAGTGACACTTGGCAACATTGGCAAAGAGGGCCGGGCACAAGCTGACAAGGGCCCGAGGGGGATGCTGCTTTTTGGGGGCACGACTGCGGCCGGGCCCGGAGGGAGCTGGGAGAAGGATCCGGACTTGTGTTGGGGTTTGTCACTGCTGGATCAGCGCATGAAGCTGTAGGTTAAGTCCTCAACCCCCAGAGGATGATTTCAGAGCTGAAGACTATTATATACAGTATGTAGATACATATATAGATTGACAGGCAAAGACTGAAGCCAAAGAGGTCCAAAAGCTCCTGTGGTTTCCCATGGGATGAGCAGTAATACATCATGCACAACTAAATGAATATTCTAGAAGGTTTATGTCACACGCTCAATACACTTTGACAGATTTAAAGAGGTACTTTTACACAAAACCAGCTTTTCTTATCAGTTTTTTTGACTGTTGTATTTGGAATCTGAATAAGTCCTGAAAATCAAACCATTGAGGCATGGCCAAGATGTTTATGAAACAATCTTGCCTTCCTCCAAACCAGCCATTTGAAGTGTGAAACTTTAGTGAAGTATGTTGTCTTATTTACATCAGCATATATCTCCATATATGGTAATGTTACACCGAGAGCTTTGCGTGACGCCACCATTTTATTCCAGGTAATCCGACGTCTACCCTCTTGTTGTGGGGCAGACTGGCTCGTACATACACATGCATCCTCGGCTGTTGCCGTTTCTAATTTAAAGTAGTGTGTAGTTCTGTCAGTAGACACGTTATGGAAGATAAAAACTACAACATTATAATACAAAGTAGTGTAGTAAAGTGAAGTGAAGTGAATTATATTTATATAGCGCTTTTCTCCAGTGACTCAAAGCGCTTTCACATAGTGAAAGCCAATATCTAAGTTCCATTTAAAGCAGTGTGGGTGGCACTGGGAGCAGGTGGGTAAAGTGTCTTGCCCAAAGACACAACGGCAGTGACTAAGATGGCGGGAAGGGGGATCGAACCTGGAACCCTCAAGTTGCTGGCACGGCCACTCTACCAACCAAGCTATACCGTATAGTTCTAACTTACAAACCCCGTTTCCATATGAGTTGGGAAATTGTGTTAGATGTAAATATAAACGGAATACAATGATTTGCAAATCCTTTTCAAGCCATATTCAGTTGAATATGCTACAAAGACAACATATTTGATGTTCAAACTCAGAAACTTTATTTATTTTTTGCAAATAATAATTAACTTAGAATTTCATGGCTGCAACACGTGCCAAAGTAGTTGGGAAAGGGCATGTTCACCACTGTGTTACATGGCCTTCCTTTTAACAACACTCAGTAAAGGTTTGGGAACTGAGGAGACACATTTTTGAAGCTTCTCAGGTGGAATTCTTTCCCATTCTTGCTTGATGTACAGCTTAAGTTGTTCAACAGTCCGGGGGTCTCCCTTCTGCTATTTTAGGCTTCACATTTTCAATGGGAGACAGGTCTGGACTACAGGCAGGCCAGTCTAGTACCCGCACTCTTTTACTATGAAGCCACGTTGATGTAACACGTGGCTTGGCATTGTCTTGCTGAAATAAGCAGGGGCGTCCATGGTAACCTTGCTTGGATGGCAACATATGTTGCTCCAAAACCTGTATGTACCTTTCAGCATTAATGGTGCCTTCACAGATGTGTAAGTTACCCATGTCTTGGGCACTAATACACCCCCATACCATCACACATGCTGCCTTTTACACTTTCACCCTAGAATAATCCGGATGGTTCTTTTCCTCTTTGGTCCGGAGGACACGACGTCCACAGTTTCCAAAAACAATTTGAAATGTGTACTCGTCAGACCACAGAACACTTTTCCACTTTGTATCAGTCCATCTTAGATGAGCTCAGGCCCAGCGAAGCCGACGGCGTTTCTGGGTGTTGTTGATAAACGGTTTTCGCCTTGCATAGGAGAGTTTTAACTTGCACTTACAGATGTAGCGACCAACTGTAGTTACTGACAGTGGGTTTCTGAAGTGTTTCTGAGCCCATGTGGTGATATCTTTTACACACTGATGTTGCTTGTTGATGCAGTACAGCCTGAGGTATGGAAGGTCACGGGCTTAGCTGCTTACGTGCAGTGATTTCTCCACATTCTCTGAACCCTTTGATGATATTACGGAGCGTAGATGGTGAAATCCCTAAATTCCTTGCAATAGCTGGTTGAGAAAGGTTTTTCTTAAACTGTTCAACAATTTGCTCACGCATTTGTTGACAAAGTGGTGACCCTCGCCCCATCCTTGTTTGTGAATGACTGAGCATTTCATGGAATATACTTCTATAACCAATCATGGCACCCACCTGTTCCCAATTTGCCTGTTCACCTGTGGGATGTTCCAAATAAGTGTTTGATGAGCATTCCTCAACTTTATCAGTATTTATTGCCACCTTTCCCAACTTCTTTGTCACGTGTTGCTGCCATCAAATTCTAAAGTTAATGATTATTTGCAAAAAAAAAAAATGTTTATGAGTTTGAACATCAAATATGTTGTCTTTGTAGCATATTCAACTGAATATGGCTTGAAAAGGATTTGCAAATCATTGTATTCCGTTTATATTTACATCTAACACAATTTCCCAACTCATATGGAAACGGGGTTTGTATATCTGTCAGTAGACTCCATATGGAAGCACTAAATCTACAACATTTATTATACAAAGTAGTGTATAGTTCTAACTTATGTCTGTCAGTAGACACGTTATGGAAGATAAAAACTATTACATTTATAATACAAAGTATTGTATAGTTCTAACTTGTATATGTCCGTAGTCTCTATATGGAATATACAAACTACAACATTATAAGTACAAAGTAGTGTATAGTTATAACTTATATATGTCAGTAGACACTTTATAGAAGATAAAAACAACAACATTTATAATACAAAGTAGTGCATAGTTCTAACGTGTATCTGTCAGTAGACTCTATATGGAAGCGCTAAAATCTACAACATGGCTGACGGAGAGAAGACGCTGTCAAAGTGGAGGCACGTGAATAAGAGCACCCACAAAAAGAGAGGGTCAGAAATATGTTCTGAGAGCACAGAACCAGCATGACATGTTCTGTAGACCACAAAGGAGGCTTTTAAATGTAGAAATATGACATATTGAATCCAGAATGACAAAGGAGCTGAATTAGTAGTAAAACTAGAACAGAAATGAAGCTGTTTAGTCATTCCAGCATGTTCATCCTCTTCATCACGCCATGAAGACGTCACAGGACAAGCTGATTCTGATTCTGATTCTGATTCTGACACCACCCAGAGTGACAAACATCATCCTTTACTCGTCATCACACAAACATTTTCTTTTGTTCCTCTGGGCTGGAGGATTCAATGATCCCAGATATCATGTTTACTCGGTCCCTCTTTTAATATGCAAAGCTGCCTTGTCAAGTGGGCTGGGATTGAGAGGCCACCAATTATTGGGCGTCAGGCGCTAAGAGATGATTATCTGGGTGAAGGACTGGCTTCATCTTCAGCAACTAGGAAGTGGCATATTGATTGCTAATAACACAAGGTTATCTACATGTAGCATGAGACTGTCCCGCTACTTAATACAGAATCCCTATCTTGATTTAATATGTCCTTAAAGCGCTGAGCGCCACAAAGGTCACGCAAGCATCGACACACTTTCTGCTCCTTCATTGGACTCCTGCAACAGCTTCTACTCAATCACTTTGCTGCTTCAAAGTTCACTAGGAAGTGCAAACATCTACATTATTAAGGTTAGAGTCAACAGGAAGCTGGAGTCTACCAGAGCTGTCTTTGTGAGAGGCACTCTGGAAAGTTGGATCATTAGTCAAAGGCAAGTCCCGAGCAAAGCAGTGACTAATTACTTTTTACAATACACAAGAATTAGGTTTGGGTGAAGAGCTAGAGAGGATTTTGAGGCTTCCTGAGTGTCACGTCGGCCTTGCATTGTTGTAAATAACAAGTTTAATATCATTCAGGTATTTATGGATCTTTTTAGTTTTCTAAAAAGTGCATTGTTTCTGGCGCTAAACAAACCTGCATTCTCCTGGCAGAGATGTATTACCCGAGCACCAGTTCAAGGTTTGGCTGAGAGAATACTCTGGGGAGGCTATGAGTCCCAAAGATTACATTCAGTCCCTTTGCAGGCTCGCAGTCAGAAGCTCGCCACTCGGAACAGGAAATTGTGTTGCTGTCAAGCAGAACAAGCAGAAAGAAATGTAAATAGTCTTTCCTGTGACCGACGCCTCAATGCAGACCCTGCTTGTGTCCCCTGGGTCTGCCTGTCCTCCACGTCCATCTTCTGTCAAATTGAAAATGTGTGTGTGTGTGTGTGTGTGTGTGTGTGTGTGTGTGTGTGTGTGTGTGTGTGTGTGTGTGTGTGTGTGTGTGTGTGTGTGTGTATAGCCATGGGGCTGAAGAAAATCATTCATAAAAAAAAGTGTATGTCTTTATTTTGAAAATATTCTTTTAGGCAGTGAGGTATGCTGTAGGAACATCAGCTGTCATCAGAATCAAGGAAGGGTCTAAAACAGCTGGACTTACTGAGCGACCAAAGAGTTATTTAGGCAGTGAGGTATGCTGTAGGAACATCAGCTGTCATCAGAACCAAGGAAGGGTCTAAAAGAGCTGGACTTACTGAGCGACCAAAGTCTTCTTTCATTCCTGACCAACAAGTCAGCAAGTTGTGGCCTCTCAAGTCAAGCTCAGAGTCCCGTGGAAGTGACCATCTCACTGCCTTTTGTTGTTGGGAACATTGATCGGGACGCGACATTGTGCGCTGACAGAGTAATCATGTCTGCCGTGAAGAGGCGACGCCATGCATGAGTGGCTGTGAAAAGGCCACTCCATACAAGCCGGTGTCATCGCTAGATGTTTACAGCTTTTAATGTGAGCAGGCGCCGTGTCCAGGGAGCCATGTGGAGCGCGGGAGGTCAGCAAAGCAGGCCGGCTTTATTGTGAATGAAGGAGTGGACACTCGGAGAGACAAAGAGGAAGGCAAGGGCAGCGATTTATCAATGCAAAGTTAATAACATCCATTTGAATCTAAGCAAAAATCAATATTTCATTACCAAATGGTTAGCCAGAATGAAGAAAGATTGAGCAAGTTGAGGCGGCCGTGGCGAGAAGGCGCCGTCCGATAGTTGAATGGGGAAAGACGGGATGATTCATGGGGCCATCAGGCCGGTGGGGGGGAGTGGAGGTGTGTTGCATCTGTGAGGAAGACCAAGTCGGGAAAGGCTCCTCTGCTCGCCAACGACCTTGGAGCAAGCGGGGGAAGGATGGAGAAGAAAATGAAAGCAACTGTCGAGTGGCCCCAGGTCAGCGTGGGCGTATAAATCATCCCCACAGCCAATTTACCTGCGCTTATTAGTGTGCACACTTGGTGACAATGCATGAAGGAAAGTTTATAAGGGAGTGGGCTGTTACTGCTTGACCTTTCAAAACATGGCAGCACTCTCAAATGGAGGCCACTTCAGCACTTTTCAGCACACCTTGCTCTCACACTTGTTCTTATCCAGACAATGTGATCGTCAGCTGACAACACTCATTTGCAAGCACAAGCCTTCAACCGCACTTACAATCTTTTTACACAAAATATATTGTTGCCATCACTTATCCTTAGCAAACATTTATCCTTAGCCAACATTTATCCAGAGTCAACATTAAATATAAATTATATATATGAATGAGGTAGATCCCCACAACTTGATCAATTGGAAAGTAGATCGCCTGCAGAAAAAGTGTGGGCACCCCTGACATAAACAGTACCAGACATAATCTAATGTTATTTGGTCATATTGGTTGTTTACATAAACAGTACCAGACATAATCTAATGTTATTTGGCCATATTGGTTGTTTACATAAACAGTACCAGACATAATCTAATATTATTTGGCCATATTGGTTGTTTACATAAACAGTACCAGACATAATCTAATGTTATTTGGTCATATTGGTTGTTTACATAAACAGTACCAGACATAATCTAATGTTATTTGGTCATATTGGTTGTTTACATAAACAGTACCAGACATAATCTAATGTTATTTGGACATATTGTTTACATAAACAGTACCAGACATAATCTAATGTTATTTGGTCATATTTGTTGTTTACATAAACAGTACCAGACATAATGTAATGTTATTTGGCCATATTGGTTGTTTACATAAACAGTACCAGACATAATCTGATGTTATTTGGACATATTGTTTACATAAACAGTACCAGACTTGATTGATTGATTGATTGAGACTTTTATTAGTAGGTTGCACAGTGAAGTACATATTCCGTACAATTGACCACTAAATGGTAACACTCAAATAAGTTTTTCAACTTGTTTAAGTTGGGGTCCACTTAAATTGATTGATGATACAGATATATACTATCATCATAATGCTATCATCATAATACAGTCATCACACAAGATAACTGTATTATGATGATATACTGTAATAGACATTATCTAATTGTATTAGCCATATTGTTTGTTTACATAAACAGTACCAGACATAATTTAATGTTATTTGGCCATATTGTTTGTTTACATAAACAGTACCAGACATAATCTAATGTTGTTTGGTCATATTGTTTACATAAACAGTACCAGACATAATCTAATGTTGTTTGGTCATATTGGTTGTTTACAGAAACATTACCAGACATAATCTAATGTTATTTGGCCATATTGTTTACATAAACAGTACCAGACATAATCTAATGTTATTTGGCCATATTGTTTGTTTACATAAAGAGTACCAGACATAATATAATGTTATTTGGCCATATTGGTTGTTTACATAAACAGTACCAGACATGATTTTATATTATTTGGCCATATTGGTTGTTTACATAAACAGTACCAGACATGATTTTATGTCAATTGGCCATATTGGTTGTTTACATAAACAGTACCAGACATAATCTAATGTTATTTGGTCATATTGGTTGTTTACATAAACAGTACCAGACATGATTTTATGTTATTTGGCCATATTGGTTGTTTACATAAACAGTACCAGACATGATTTTATGTCAATTGGCCATAATGGTTGTTTACATAAACAGTACCAGACATAATCTAATGTTATTTAGCTGTATTGGTTGTTTACATAAACAGTACCAGACATAATCTAATGTTATTTGGCCATATTGGTTGTTTACATAAACAGTGCCAGACATAATCTAATGTTATTTGGCCATATTGGTTGATTACTTAAACATTACCAGACACAATCTAAAGTTATTTGGGATCTGAGCCAAGGACTATATTAATGGACTTTGATTGAAGAGTTTCCCACAGCCTACAGTAGCTGTTGAGTCTGTATTAAAGAGAAGGACAGAATATGTACACTAGATTTATTACTCATACATAATTGTGTTGGGGGGACTTGAAGTGATAACATTTGTTAAAATGAATATATTTGACTGAAATGTAAATCTTAGATAGTAAAATGCATGGTATATTGATAAGCAGTATCCGTTACTGACAGAATATTGTGTGGGTCAGTATTTTATATTGCATTTAATATCAGTATTAAGTATTGTAATTCATATTGTAGTATGACTTGTATTGTGTTGGCTGTTTGTATCTGATCTGATTGTTACATTCTTAATTCACAGCAGCATGACCACTTCAACAAAGACGGAAGAAACATGCCATGCCAGCAACCTGAGGGTTCCTGGTTCGATCTCCAGCTTCTAGTCATGTCCGTTGTGTTCTTGAGCAATACACTTCACCCTTGCTCCTGATGGCTGCTGGTTAGCACCTTGCATGGCAGCTCCCTCCATCAGTGTGTGAATGTGTGTGTGAATGGGTGAATGCTGAAATAGTGTCAAAGTGCTTTGAGTACCTTGAAGGTAGAAAAGCGCTATACAAGTATAACCCATTATCCCACACAAATATTGTTTGGATTATTCCATATATTTCACATAGAAACAAGACCTTGTTCCACAAACAATAATTTGTTATTACTCAGAAGTTGAATTTCATTTAAACATAAAATATTAGTTGAAAAACATAATTTTGACATGGATCCTACAGATTATGAAATATTGATAAATGGCATTTCAGTCCAGATTCTTCAGCTCTTTAAGTCTATTTACGGGATGTGTCAGGAATGTTCTTCTTAGTGGAGGTCATGACCTCAAAAGGCAGAAAACAGCAGGTAGCTTGCAAGGTAGGAAGTGTTTAATGTCCAAAAGTCCAAGGAAGAGTGCAGCATGGATATGCACTAAAGAAGCATAAGGGAAGCTGTGCTTGAAAGACTGTAAGGAACGCCAAGAAGAAATACATGCAAAAACAAAGAAATACTACTAACTGTGAAAATGTCTCTGACAATCAAGACACCAAACCTGTGGAATGATGCCACAACCAACAGAGAAGGTAGACTGATTGAAATAGTCCTCTAACACCAGGTGAGACAATCAATGCAAACACGCCACAGGTGAGAGGGAAGCGCTTAGAAGGAGGGTAAAGCTACTGTAAGCAGAATACAAACAAAACAGGAAATGCAACCAAAATAAGAGCGCAAGAAAAGAAGGTTTTTTGATTGATTGATTGAGACTTTTATTAGTAGGTTGCACAGTGAAGTACATATTCCGTACAATTGGCCACTAAATGGTAACACCCCAATAAGTTTTTACACTTGTTTAAGTCGGGGTCCACTTAATTGATTCATGATACATATATATACTATCATCATAATACAGTCATCACACAAGATCATCATCAGGGTGTATACATTGAATTATTTACAATTCAGGGTGTGGGGGGGTTAGGTTTGGTTGTTATCATCAGTCATCAACAATTGAATCAATAATTGAGAACAGAGAAATGGATCCAAACAAACACCAATAAACTAAACAAAGAACCACCTGATGGTAACACGATGAACAGATGGAGTAAAGTCCTCAAAACCTAATGAGAGCTGGAAGAAACTTGTTGGATCATAAATGTAATAATAAACACATAAGGAATACAACTTGCCTTCTGCCAGAGTGCAGCTGGGATAGGCTCCAGCACCCCCCGCGACCTCGAGAGGGACAAGCAGTAGAACATGGATGGATGAACATTCATTATTAATTCATTATTTAATTTGTTCACCAGAAGGTGTTGCATTCTGGAGTAACTCATATTCATTTGGGGGGAAAAAAGTGTCCTGAGCATATGCAGCAGGTCTGGGATGACCACCGGCTAAAACTTGACTCTGCGTTGTGTCGTGATGGTCTTTCGGACTGAATGAAGAGGAGACCTGTAGTACCCTTGCCGACCACCAAGGGGCGTTTATTCTCTGGGCACAGTATACAGAAGAGTAAAGTTAAAGTTAAAGTACCACTGATAGTCACACACACAGAAGAATATAGTCAATTCAGAAATGTTTGTCACACACATCTCTTTGACAGTCCGGAAGAAACTGCAAAACATTTGAAATACAACTTACAATAAAGTAAAGCTCACACAATCCAGAAGGGTACAACACTTCAGAAATGTTTGTCACACACCTTCAAGGAGAACTACGTGACAAAACCATCTCCACAAGATTCATTGTTTTGACAAACAGAACTTTCATGGGATGTGCTAAAGTGCTGTATATAAAATAAAGTGCACAATACATCATTTTATGAAAACCTAAAAAAATATATAACTCACCAATGATGACAAAAAAGTATTATAAGAAGCTTTCACTTGCTTGTTTTTTTTTTATTCTTTAAGTGTTATTCTTTGCACGTTTCTTGTTTCTTTTGTTTTTCTTTCGTTGTTAATGTTGTTACAATGTTTTGTTATTTTTTTCAAAATGATGACAAAAATAATTTGTGTATATCTATTTTGAAAATGTTTAAGTAAATATTTATTTTTATTCTCAAATTGTTAAAATATTTACTATATTGTTGAAGAAATAACTGGGGAAAAACATGCTCTTCCTGTGTGGATACTTCCTGTTTACATCTCATGGCAGGAAGACCTTCCTGTTTAACTACACGATTAATATTCACCCCTGAACTGCTGTGCTCTTATTCAAGCATTTCAATTGTGTGTATTTTTTCTTAAATGTGGTAAAGCCTTTTTGTAGTTTATGCAAAATGTTGTGAGTACATGAGAGCGTTTCAGTTATGTCTGTAAGAGAATTTTGGTAGAGTGTATGAGAGAGAAAATAATCAGTAGTGTATGAGAGGATTTCAGTAGTGTGTGTGAGGGGATTTCAGTAGGATGTGTGAGAGAATTTCAGTAGTGTGTATGAGGGGAAAAAAATACCTAGGGTGTATGAGAGGATTTCAGGAGTGTGTATGATAAAAAATAACTAGTGTGTGTGTGAGGATTTCAGGAGTGTGTATGAGAAAAAAATATCTAGTGTGTATGAGAGGATTTCAGTAGTGTGTATGTGAAAAAAAATACCTAGTGTGTGTGTGAGGGTTTCAGTAGTGTGTATGATAAGAACAATACCTAGTGTGTTTGAGAGGATTTAAGTAGTGTGTGTGTGTGTGAGAGGTAATTCTGAATAATGTCCCTCACATTTGGGTGTGTCCCAAGATGTGGAGATGTAACCAACAGGACAAATAGAAGTGTTTGAAGTGCCAATACTAGCAGTTTTGTTGCTCCAGTCATGGCACGTACACCTCATGGGTAATGCCGCCTGGCTCGCTGCTTGAGGGCAGTGAGATGTGGTGGGTGGTGCCGGGGGTACTGGACTGTTTTAGGGAGGTCGGGTTGGGTTCATCTCTGGGTGTGTTCACTGTCCGGACAGAGAGTTTGCTTTCAGACATAATGTGTAACAACTTGAAGTGGTGCATACTTTACACAAGAAGTGAATAAAAGTATTGCTTGTTGTGATGTGGAGAAAGGTTGGGATACAAAAAGCTCAGCTTCTTCCTACTCCTTTTTGTACATGTTGAATTGAAAACTGTTTGCCTTGGTTTGAACGAAATGAACTGACTACAAAATACCGCACAGAATCAGTGGAGCATTGCTTGAGTGTCTTCTAGTGTATTCCAAACTGAAACCTTCATGCAATCTTGTGTTGTCTTTTTACATAACAGGCGATCTTCTTTCAAAGTACTGGAGCTCATTCATTGGTGCTGTTTTTTTTTTAAACATCCACAAGCAAACATGTGTCAAAGTTGGCTAATATATCACATCAGATGCTCCAACTCCAGCGAGAGGAAGTGTCTTTTCTCTGACCAGGCTGCAGATTGCACATCAGGTGACAATGAAGACATAACGAGGTGAATCACATCCACTTACCTTCACAAAAAGCCATTAAAAAGCTTACAGTTTGGCGTGCGTTAAATGAACAGCAACACTCACCTGTAATGAGCAATTAACAATGGCATCTGTAAAAGTTTTTTTATTCCTTTTTCCTGCTGCGACCGTCTTCACCCCACTTAGCACGGCACATTTCAAACCATCCAAATGTGCCACTAAATAATTCAGCTGCTGCAAACATAAAACAACTGTTAACACGCCCGAATAATTAGTTATGCTTGCTTGACATGTTTGCCTGCTTAATAATTAATGCCTTTGTCTTAATTAACAACAACGCTGCTCTCTGCTGTTACTCCTTCTGAAAATAAAGCAGAAAAAAGCAGCAATTATGCTATCAATATTCAGTGGAGCCCGTATTTATTGTTCACATAATGGGCCGTGTTGGGGGTTGCTTGGAGGGTCCCTAGGCCTAACGCTCTTTCAAAGAATTATTTGTTTTGTCATTGTAAGGCGCTGCACAAAATGCAGGATAATTATCACCAGGGTCTGAGATCTGAGTTGCTATGGCGACCACTGCTAATCTGAGTCTGATAACCCTTTGTCTTCACTTTGTAGTCCAGTTGGGCCGCCTTAAAGTCATCATGGTGTACAGCGCCTCGTCCCCCCACCTAAAGTTTCTTGCTCTGAGGGGTTGATGAGCCTCTTTTTTCGTCTACGATTTCTGGTTTGAAAACGTCCTAAACCACTTCTCAACACAGAACTCAATCAATGACAGGACAGCCTCTGTGGTCTTCCAGTTCAAACAAGTACCACGTTATGTCCTCAAAACAGTTTTGTAACTGTGAGAGCGCATCTTCAGGCAGGGCTTTGATAGTTCTGAAGCTTGGTTGGGACAATCTTATAAGGGGAAGTAAGCAGAGGTCATGATCAGAACTAACTGGCCAAGATGGGAGAGGAGGACAAGCTTATAAGGGGAAGTAAGCAGAGGTCATGATCAGAACTAACTGGCCAAGATGGGGGAGGAGGACACTCTTATAAGGGGAAGTAAGCAGAGGTCATGATCAGAACTAACTGGCCAAGATGGGGGAGGAGGACAATCTTATAAGGGGAAGTAAGCAGAGGTCATGATCAGAACTAACTGGCCAAGATGGGGGAGGAGGACAATCTTATAAGGGGAAGTAAGCAGAGGTCATGATCAGAACTAACTGGCCAAGATGGGGGAGGAGGACAATCTTATAAGGGGAAGTAAGCAGAGGTCATGATCAGAACTAACTGGCCAAGATGGGGGAGGAGGACAATCTTATAAGGGGAAGTAAGCAGAGGTCATGATCAGAACTAACTGGCCAAGATGGGGGAGGAGGACAATCTTATAAGGGGAAGTAAGCAGAGGTCATGATCAGAACTAACTGGCCAAGATGGGGGAGGAGGACAATCTTATAAGAGGAAGTAAGCAGAGGTCATGATCAGAACTAACTGGCCAAGATGGGGGAGGAGGACAGTAAGACCCAAAGTGTTACTTCCCCTTGAAGCACATTCTCATACTGGTTTAAATTGGGCATCATTGACCTCAGATGTTCTTATTTTGTGTGCAAAACTATTTGACTAACTTCCCACACAATACCAAATATTTGAAAAGAAACCACCTTTTCTCCTGCAAACATATTGCTGGGTATTGTGGCCAAACAGCTCCATTTGTGTTTCATCTGACATCACATGGACAACGATAAGATCTTCTGGAGGAAAGTTCTGTGGTCAGATGAAACTAAAAATTGGCCACAATACCCAGCATTATGTCTGGAAGAGAAAAGATGAGGCCTTTATTCCCAGGAACACCATACCTACCGTCAAGCATGGTGGTGGTAGTATTTTGCTCTGGGCCTGTTTGGTTGCCAATGGAACTGCTGCTTTAAATGGGACAATGAAAAAGGAGGATTAGCTCCAAATTGTTCAGGACAAGCTAAAATCATCAGCCCGGAGGTTGGGTCTTGGGCGCAGTTGGGTGTTCCAACAGGACAATGACCCCAAACACACCTCAAAAGTGGTAAAGGAATAACTAAATCGGGCTAGAATGAAGGTTTTAGAATTACCTTCCCAATGTCCTGACTTAAACGTGTGGACAATGCTGAAGAAACAAGTCCATGTCAGAAAACCAACACATTTAGTTGAACTGCACCAATTTTGTCAAGAGGAGTGGTCAAGTGGTCAAGCAGAAGCTTGTGGATGGCTACCAAAAGCGCCTTATTGCAGGTAACTTGCCAAGGGACATGTAAGCAAATATGAACATTGCTGTATGTATACTTTTCACCCTCACATTTTCAGTAGAGCCATAATAAATTCATAAAAGATGCAAACTTCATGAATGTTTTTTGTGACCAACAAGTATGTGCTCCAATCACTACATCACAACAAAATAAGAGTTGTAGAAATGATTGGAAACTCAAGACAGCCATGACATGATGTTCTTTACAAGTGGATGTACACTTTTGACCATCACTGTATCTATATATATACATACACACACATATAAATGTATATATGTATATATACATATAGTTAGGGTTAACCCTAACCCTAACCCTTAACCTGTTTATCAATACTAGTACCAAATCAGTACTTCTAAAATAAAACCAGAAGCAGTCCTAAAATAAAAGAAAACCTACACGTTTTGTTTAAAAAGAATGCATTTTTATTTTGAGAGATTTTGTGACATGTAAGTTGAAGTGGATTTGACATTTAGACACAGTGCTACTTTAAATGACATGTCAAGTAAGACGCTCCACAATTAAGATAGAACCCACTACATATTGTCACAATTAAACCCAAAATATTGACAGGATTTCCTCAATTCTTTATTGCTCAGCTGTCTGTTTAATGACAACATTTGTGCCAAAAGTCTGAATGTGGCAAAAAAATAAGATTTGTATCTGAAAAAAATTGGAGCTTTAATATTAAAATATGTTTAAAAAACAATAATTAACAGAGTTAATATTCATTTTCAACTTTCAAAATATACATATGTTTATATTTTGAATACATTGACACACTAAATATTCAGCATCCAAAGTTGATTTGACAGTTTTTTACAGTGGAAAACCTTTGGCCCTAATTTAGCTCGTTCCATAATGAACTTTAATTTAGCTCGTTCCATAATGAACTTTAATTTAGCTCGTTCCATAATGAACACATTTTGTGTTGTTGTGATGGCAGCTGCAGTGAAATGGTGGACTTGATGATTGCTGCTGGTGTGTTAAAGAGGATTATCAAATAAATAAATACATTGTATTTATTGTACTTGTTGGGTGGGAAGTTGGCTTAACATTCACAGTTTCTATATAAGACAAGAATTGTGATTGGTAAATAATGGCAAGTCTAACAATGCAGTACACTCTTTCACCCATAAAGATCTACAAATCAACCAAAATGTTCAATATACATTCATCATCATTATCATCCACACATACAAGTGTGTTTCCAAACATTGCATCTTCCAATTCACATTTTTCAGGAAAAGAACGAAGCTGATGGCATATTGACAATTTGTAAGGCTGCAAGAAAGTGAAAGTGCTCCGCCAGGCGCAGTTGAGCCAACCGAGTAGATGTCAATGAGCAAGACTTTAGTGGAGAGAGATTGATTTCCCACCTTTTTTCCCCACTGATTTACCATACAGGCAGCACGGTGGTACAGGGGTTAGTGCATGTGCCTCACAAAAGACATGCACCCGGGGATAGGCCCCTCCCACCTCCAAAGACATGCACCTGGGGATAGGCCACTCCCACTTACAAAGACATGCACCTGGGTATAGGCCCCTCCCACCTCCAAAGACAAGCACCTGGGGATAGGCCCCTCCCACCTCCAAAGACATGCACCCGGGGATAGGCCCCTCCCACTTCCAAAGACATGCACCTGGGGATAGGCCCCTCCCACTTCCAAAGACATGCACCTGGGGATAGGCCCCTCCCACCTCCAAAAACATGCACCTGGGGATAGGCCCCTCCCACCTCCAAAGACATGCACCTGGGGATAGGTTGATTGGCAACACTAAATGGTCCCCAGTGTGTGAATGTTGTCTATCTGTGTTGGCTCTGTGATGAGGTGGTAACTTGTCCAGGGTGTACACCGCCTTCCGCCCGAATGCAGCTAAGATAGGCTCCAGCAACCCCCGCGACCCCGAAAGGGTCAAGCGGTAGAAAATGGATGGATGGATAGTTACCATACAATTCTTTATTGTCATTAAGCTATTTGACACCAAAAGTTCAGGAACTTTCCAGGAACATTTAGTTCAGGGGTGTCTTGTTTTTTTATTAATCAGTCCAACAAAATAATAAACAATACAATAATAATACAATTCCAATTCCGAAAGCCAGCAACATTCAGAACAGCAATCAACAGAGCAATTGAGAAGACACACAAACATGACACAAAACAATCCAAAAGTAGTCAAACAAAATGACTACTCAAGCTGCCGAATGATTCAAAGAGTGACACCCCAAATCAAGAATATTTGACACAACTGGCAGCTGTGTACTGAAACATCCTGTAGGCCCTGAATGCAACACAGCCAAAGAATACAAATATACACTTCCGGTGGTCCGGACTTTGTCTTGCTCGTGGGCTCCGAGAGGGCTTGCATGAGAACATGAGGCTGGCATTTAAGTAGATCTCTTTCACTTCAATGCAACTTACAAAGTCATGTTGTACTCATGCGTGAAACATGAACTGTACTCTAAACTTAGTCCACTTAGTATCACATCAAGGTTAGCCTAGCGGGGAAGAAAGTCAAAGAATCGTAACAAAATGATGTGTAAAACACATTTTGTAAGCGTTAGCACTAGCATTAGCTTAGACTGTCCAGCAATGCGTTTGAGAAGAAATATGTGTAGGTTGCTACGAGTCATCAGCTGGTCTGAAGTGAATGACCCGGACATGACAGTGTAGAAATATGTGTAGGTTGCTACGAGTCATCAGCTGGTCTGAAGTGAATGACCCGGACATGACAGTGTAGAAATATGTGTAGGTTGCTACGAGTCATCAGCTGGTCTGAAGTGAATGACCCGGACATGACAGAGAAGAAATATGTGTGGGTTGCTACGAGTCATCAGCTGGTCTGAAGTGAATGACCCGGACATGAAAGTGAGCCTGATGACTTGAAAGACCAGCTCAATGGAGAGCTGACATGCTGACATGCTGCTGCTGCTGGTGTTGTACATTTGCTGAGGGTGTGACGGCCACTTCCACTGATTCACGTGTGAATGTTAAAGATGTGGCTTTCAGATAACCAGCAAGTGAATCAAGCCGTCCGTCCCATGGGGGCCGTGCTGCGCCAGTCCATATCTGTGCTTGGTTAGCACTTTGGCCGCCATGACATTCATTGACCGTCCCGGGCTGACCTTCCTGCCGCCGACCAGCAGCCGGGATTATAAAAAAGTCCAAAGGCAGGCAGATATTGCAGTGAAAAGGTTACATGCCTCGTGCGGGTGAGCCCAAATAAATAAATGGAGCATATATTAATAATGAATGAGTGGCATTTGTGTGTGATTGCATGGCCGCTTTCAAGCAGAAAACTCCAAAATGTCACAAACGCTGATTTATGGTGTGTCTTGCCAGTGCATTATTTGAGCTTGACAATCTTAATCATT